>NW_015388256.1:501253-503574 GCF_001527695.2 Protobothrops mucrosquamatus | reverse complement strand
GGTTCCAGGGAGAGGGGTGGGCAAACTGAAATTAATTCTCCCAGGCCGGCTGAAGGCCTCGGCGAGGTGGGCGTAGGTCCTGGAATTGGGGAGGGGGGGAGGGTCTGCCTAATAGAGGGCAATTCCATTAAGACTGTGTATGGGAGGGGTAGATATGGCGGGAGCAGAGGGCCATATCACACTAGGGGAGGGCGCACCCACCGTTTACGAGCTGTGGCGCGCTCCGGCCCCCATGGCTCTTCTTGCAACCTAGGGGGTTTAGGATCTCAGGGCCTGGGCTTTCAGCTGATGCTGTGTAACGCCAGGTCCACGGTTAATAAAGCCCCCCTCATTTATGATTTGGTATCGGAGGGGGAGGTGGACCTGGCGGGTATTACGGAGACCTGGCTAGGCCAAGAGGGGGGTGCCCCTCGTTGAAATGTGCCCACCAGGTTACCATGCATTTCACCAGCCGAGACCCCAGGGTCGGGGTGGGGGGGGTGGCGGTTATTATTAGGGAAGGCCTGGATCCAAGGGAGACCACTGTGCTGCAGACTGCCGGTTGTGAATCCCTAGGTGTGAAGTGGGGTCATGGGAGGCAGCAGGGCATGCTGATTGTATACCTGGCTCCCCGCTATGTATCAGCAGCCCTACCCAAGCTACTCAGTGTGATAGCCGAGATGGCGATTGAGACCCCCAGACTGTTAGTCATGGGGGATTTCAATCTGCCATTGTTAGGTGAAGCATCTTAGGTGGCTCAGGAGTTCATGGCCTCCATGACGGCCATGGACCTGACCCAATTAGTAGATGTCCCTACCCACACCAGAGGACACACACTGGACTTAGTTTTTGCCTCCGGCCAGTGGCTGAGTGATCATGGTTTAGGGGAAATGGTCGTTGAGCCCCTGTCATGGTCAGATCACTCTCTCCTTCGGTTGGCCTTTCCTACCGCTACGCCCCACCGCGGGGAGGCGGAACCAGAAGTGACAAAATGGTTCCGCCCCAGGCGCCTGATGGACCCTGAGAGGTTCCAGATGGAGCTTGGGCCAATACCTGAGACCTTGACCCGCGGCTCAACTGAGGACCTGGTGGCCGCCTGGAATGGTGCGGCCACGGGAGCCCTGGACCGGGTCGTGCCTTTGCGGCCCCTCACCCGATGCCGGTCTACCTTGGCTCCTTGGTTTTCCGAGGAGCTGAGGGTGATGAAGCGTCGGAAGAGATGCCTAGAGAGTAATTGGAGGGCCACCCGCTCCGAATTCGATCGGAAATTGGTAAAGTCCCATTTAAGGACTTACCTAGTAGCGATAAGAGCAGCGAAACGCAACTATTTCTCCGCTCTTATCGCGTCTGCAGGTAACCGATCTGCCGCCCTGTTTAGGGTGTCCCGCTCCCTCCTTCATCAGAGGGTTTGGGATGTCCCTTTGCAGGGTCGGGCAGAGGAATTTGGGTGTTACCTGCATGACAAAATTGATCGGATCCGGGCCGGGTTAGCCTCCGATTGGACTAGTTCAGGCGGGCCAATGGAGGCAGGTCTTGAGTCCATTTTGTGGGAAGAGTTTGATCCTGTGACCCCCGAGGACATGGACAGGATGCTAGGACGGCTGAACACCACCACATGTTTACTGGACCCATGTCCCTCCTGGCTGGTACTGGCCTCCTGGGAGGTTACACGAGGCTGGCTCCAGGGAATCGTCAACACTTCTTTGAGTGAGGGGTTCTTGCCGGCTGCCTTGAAAGAGGCTGTGGTGAGGCCCCTCCTCAAGAAGCCCTCCCTGGACCCGGCTGCTTTGGCCAACTATCGGCCTGTCTCCAACCTTCGCTTTCTTGCGAAGGTTGTTGAGAGTGTGGTGGCACGGCAGCTACCTCAGCACCTGGAAGAAACTGTCTATCTAGACTCGCGCCAGTCCGGCTTCCAGCCTGGGCACAGCACAGAAACAGCATTGGTCGCGTTGGTTGATGATCTCTGGAGGGCTCGGGATAGAGGCTGTTCCTCTATCCTGGTCCTGTTAGACATCTCAGCGGCTTTTGATACCATCGACCATGGTATCTTGTTGCACCGGTATGGGGGTTGGGGTTGGGGGGCACCGTTTTACGGTGGTTCTCCTCCTACCTCTCAGACCGGACGCAATTTGTGTTGGTAGGAGGGCAGAGGTCAACCTCGAGGCGCCTCACTTGTGGGGTACCACAGGGGTCGGTCCTCTCGCCTCTCCTGTTCAACATTTATATGAAGCCACTGGGTGAGATCATCCGTGGTTTCGGGGTGGAGTTTCATCAGTACGCAGATGACACCCAGCTGTACATCTCCACCCCGGACCACCCCAACGATGCCGCGGAAGTGATGT
>NW_015388256.1:472109-500925 GCF_001527695.2 Protobothrops mucrosquamatus | reverse complement strand
GGGGATTTTGGGGGCCTCTAGATGCTCCCATGTAACACCTCTCCTGCGCGAGCTGCACTGGCTGCCGGTGGCCTTCTGGGTGCGCTTCAAGGTGTTAGTAACAACTTTTAAAGCGCTCCATGGCAATGGACCTAGGTATTTGCAAGACCGCCTCCTACCAAACACCTCCCTTCGACCAGTCCGCTCCCACAGAGAGGGCATCCTTAGAGTGCCGTCAGCCAGACAATGCCGGCTGGCGACCCCCAGGGGGAGAGCCTTCTCTGTGGCAGCTCCTGCCCTCTGGAATGACCTACCCCCCAACCTACGTACAATTGCGGACCTGCACCTTTTTCGCCGAGCCCTGAAGGCCCATCTATTCCGTGCGGCCGGCCTGGCGTAGTTTGATTATGTTTTAGTGGGGGTTTTGTATGGGGTGTTTTTAGAACAGGCCTGTTATTTAATTTGATTTTAGCATAGAAACTATTTATTTATTATTGTGGTTTTTAGTATCGCCTGTTCACCGCCCTGAGTCCCGTAAGGGAGATAGGGCGGTATATAAATTTAATAAATAAAATAAAATTTAATAAATAAATAAACTTCACTAAAACCTTTCTTAAAATTCCTCAACATACACTGCAGAGGTGTCCGAGGGACACTTCCTCCACCACCCATTTTCTAAGACACTGCCATTGACCTGCGATGCCGGACGTTCCAATGGTCACCAACAGGAACTGCAATGGCTTAACCACCCACACAACTCTTGGGCCTTGTTAGGATACACCGATCCCGGACCCAGGGGGTGATCAGGCCCCCTCTTCCACTCTCTAAATGAGTGGGTCTACAATTTCCTCAATACTTGCCTGCAGACATTTCCTTGTTCCAGCTGGCTTTGTTTCATGACTTGTTTTGATTCCGTTCAGGTTCTTGAATCGGTCGGTTGTCCACCAAATACCCCTGTGGTGCCGTCCGCCTCCTTCCGGAGAAATCATCCATGATGGCTTGAAGGGTCAGCATGACGGCCCCGACTGGGCACTGGTCAGTCCATGCCGTCCTCAGTGAAATATCGCTCCAAGTTCCAGCGGAGTCGCCAGAAATATTGCAGAAAATCACAGGACTCACACCACGGAATCAAAAGAAGTTGCTTTATTTTGCGCAAAAGGCTCAGAGCACTATATTTGTAGCCACATCTGAACAGCTTCTCATAACAAAACACAAGTTTATATATTCTCGTCAGAAACAGCAAAACATGGAAATGTAACAGGTAGCATGGATTGGTTGCTTTGAATTACAGCCCCCTTACAGCATACAGCCCCCCTTTCCGTAGCTAACATATCTTGCTTAAACTTCTGTCTAAATTTCCTGTAATGTACTTGTGGTTAGCTACAGATGAGACATAGTGACATATGTGGTTAGCTGTAGCAGAGCTTCAAACTTTAGCACTTCTGTGCGACCGACAAATGAACCTGTGGTTTTGACATCTTTCACTTCCTTTTGTTCTTCTTCTAACTAATACACATATTTAAAACTCATGTTCTGCTTTATAACTCATGTCTTGTCTTATGATTGTAATACATGCATTTAAGTTTCATGTTTCGCTCCATGACCCAGGTCCTTCTGCTTTAGCAGAAGTTGCTTACAATAACACAGTCCACTCCAGCACAGGCTACACTCCCTTTCAAATAGCCACCGGTCAAAGTTTCAACCCTATGCCAGAACTAATCCCAAATGAACCAGCAATCCCATCGCTGAAAGAATGGATAGCACAATTACAAAGCACATGGCCAGCAAGCATACAAAGCACAAGCAGATAAAAAGAGAGTCAAACCCATACCATTCATTATAGGAGAAATGGTATATTTGTCTACAAAATACCTAAAATCCCCACAGCCCTGTAAAAAACCTGGCCCAAAATATATAGGACCTTTTCCAATTAAAAGAATCATAAACCCAGTAACAGTAGAATTAGAACTACCCAAAAACCTCAGGCAAATACACCCAATTTTTCACTGCAGCTTGCTGAAAAGAGAACAACAGTCACCATTATGGCCAAAAATCCCCCCCCAATCATGGTGGAAGGGGAACAACACTTTGAGATAAAAGAAATCCTAGATTCTAGGAAGTATCACGGAGCAACTCAATACCTAGTAGCATGGAAACACCTTCCCTCCTCACAAAATGAGTGGGTCCATAAATGTCACATCAGAGCACCAAAACTGCTAAAGAAGTTTCATACAGAATATCCCAACAAACCAGACTAACACCTATACCTCTTATTTTTAAGGGGGCAGGATGTCAGAATCCAGTTATATTTCCTTTCTATTTATCTCCTCTGATCTAAAACCAAATCTCACCTTCCCCTGGGTTCTGCCATACTCCCAAGGGGGAGGGGGGATATGTCTGTGGGGTTATTGCTTCCAATTCCTCTATTCTCTACAATGTAAACTTTTGTTTATTGCCTCTGTGTCTGCTGCCGATTACAATGTAACAAATTGCCTCCTGCACTATACATCTCTCTGAACTTTCTTCTCCCTAACTTGGCAGCTAGGAAAGGAGGGGGAAAAGAAATAAAAACCTCCGAAGCCTGGCTTATTTTTCCAGTCTCAAAAGTAGGTGCGAAGAGTTGTTGAACATCATGCTACAACCGGAGCCGGACCGATGTTATCTCCCCTTTCCCACGATGGACTTAACACCTGGGGATTGGCCAGTCTGAACCATCTGGATGAACTGTGGGGCAGGGTTTTTGCTTAGGGACACTTTAAAGCAGTGGTGGCGAACCTATGGCATGCATGCCAGAGGCGGCACTCAGAGCCCTCTCTGTGGACACGTGCACCGTTGCCCCAGCAGAGTTCGTCAGAGTAGTGAGCACATGGTGTTTGGAAGCGACAGGGCAGGAAGTGAGCAAGTGACGTTGGCCCCCAGGGATGCCCTGGAGATGGCGAGGAACTGGCCCCCGTTGCCCTCTCCCCCCACGTCCTGCTAGCCTGGCAGCCCATCTGGCTATCCAACAAAGGGAACCGGTCCCTGTGAGAATTTGGTGGTGGCAGAATCTGTGGAAGGGAGATCATAGCAGCAGCTAAGACAGGCAGCAAAGCAGTAGCAGAGGCGCATTGAGTTAGAGAGCTCTGATCTCTAAAGCTGAGTGGCCAGCTGAATGGAGCAGACCAGACAGTGGAACTGAGCTGACCAGAAAGCTGAACAGCAGGCCTGACCAGAGCAGAGACCAGGCTGAAAAGTCCCAAGCATTGAAAGACAGAATGGAGCTGGCAGAGAAAATGACAAGAGGCCAGAGCAGCAAACAATGGAAGTGAAGGCAACAATTAAGATTGAGGTCCCAATAAGAAGGGAGGGAAGATCCCAGTAGAGAATAAAAATAAATACAGGCCAGAAAATAAAAGATAAATAAACAGGACAAGAGTGGGACATTAGAAATCAAGGAAGAATAGGATTAATAAAGAGGCAAATCTTAACAAGGCAAATCTTAAATAATAAGAGAGTAATTAGAGCTCAAAAACTTTAAAAAAATAGAGGGAAGAAAAGGATAAATAAAACTAACATAATAGTACAAAAGTTAAATAAATAACAAGGTAGAAAAATGAGCACAAACAGGCAGAAAAAAGGATAGGAAAAAAATAGGCCTAATTACCTAGAACAGAGAAGGTAGTAACAAGGCTAACAGCAAAGCACATCCACCAAGCAGAAAAATAGGGATTTTCAAACAAAATACTTATGGAACAGGTCACTGATACTATTGTGGTATGCAATACATGTTCCATGTATGTGCTTATGCCCAAAGAAACTCAAATTATACATGCATTACACGTAAACTATGTGAACTATTAGAGGAAAAAGATCTAGAGGCTACTCTAGTCAAACTCCAACCTATGCAAGAAAGCTATACCCAAACCAAACCAAATAATGAAAAAATAATTCCCAGGGGATTTGACCCTACTGATAAATTGGAGGAAGACAAATGGAGGTATGTCACACATAGAAGGAAACACAATAATCAAAGAAAGGAGCAGCAGACATTTAACAAACTCCTACTACCCAATCTAACCCAAACAAAAGCAGCCCCATTAAAACAAAGCAATCGATTTCTCCCCCTATATGGAAATACGCAGACTCACAACTCCCTCCCCAAAGAAAACATGCAGACACCTGGCAAAGAAACATCATCAAATATCCCTAAAAAAGTCACATCAACAAACACACCTGAGATAAACAGAAAAGCATCCCAGACTGTACCCCCCAAAAAAGGAAGATGAGCATTGGTAATAGAAGATTTTATTCTAAGGAACAGAACCAGTCATCTGCAGATCAGACATACAATCTAGGAAATTATGTTCTCTCCCTGGAGCAAAAATCAAAGATGTGGCTGAGAACCTAACCAAAATAATTAGGTCCATAGATTACTACCTCCTCCTTCACATTGGGACAAATGACACAAAAAGAACCTGAATACAATATCGAGAGATTATAAACAATTAGGCAATAAAGCTAAGGAGCTAGGACAGGGGTCTGCAACCTTAAACACTCAAAAAGCCACTTGGACCCATTTCCCAGAGAAAAGAAAATACTGGGAGCCGCAAAACATGCGCGTATGCACGAGGGGGGGAGCTTGATTGAAGAGTTTAATTAAGAAAGGATTTCCAGTAATGTCGCTGATTGTAGACCCTGGGGAACGACTGTCCGTTCCCCAGGTCTGAAATTCCTTTGCTGGCGGGCCCATCTGGGCTGAATGCCACCCTGGAGGGGTGGCCACTGAGGGGCGAATCTTTGAGGAACGGGAGCCAGCAGTAGCCGGCTTTCTGAACCCAAAGTAGCCCCTGGAACCAGCAAAAGAAAGGTGGAGGGCATCTGCGCTAGCCGCCATCAACAGCTGATCGTCAGAGACAGAAAACAGCTGATTCGGAAAGCAAGCAGCTGATCCGGGTGAGACTATGTTTTTGCTCCGTGCAAAGTGGACTCTTTTGAAATAAATTGCCTGTCTTTAAACTGAAGCTGGAAGCCCAGGGAGGAAGGAGAAGGGATTTTTGTTTTTCCCCCCTCCCGTGTAAGCGGTGGTTTAAGCGCTACTTTAAAACTTTTGAAAACTTTTTAATTGAAGAAATTATTTTGTCTTACTTCAGAAGGAAAAGAAAGACATTTTAACATTTTAATTGGGAAAAGACACCCTAACTGCTCCTTTTTTAGATCTTTAACACTGTTTTTTTACTTTTGGATTTTTTTTCTTTCTCCTTATTCAAAAGGCTGGGGAAAGAGACAGCGTTCCCCTGGTGGCTACATTGTAACTTTTTGTTTTTTTGTTTTTCCTCTCTTTGTTCTCTGGTAGCTTGTGTATTCAGCTGTAGTACTTGGCTCAAGGCCCAGACACTTGACTGTATGCCCAGACATTCTTATCTCTCTTAGAGGTTACTAAGAGAGACTTTTTTCTTTCTGTGTCTGGCTTTTTTCTGACCTGCTGTATACTCCCTACAATAAGGAAAATTACAAAAGAAGATTTGTAAGTCTGTAATTGGATTATAAATTGGATAGTTTTTTTTCTTTTTTCTCCTTTCTTGTTTTGCCCTTTGGATACAAATACACCTTTATCTCTTTTTGCTTTTATTGCTTTTTTGGAGATATTGTCTTTTTTTTTGTTGCTGTGGATTCTTTTTCTATTTATTTTTTTTTACTACTTCTTCATTGGATTCTTTTTTTCTGTTTTTCTTTTGCTTTTTAAATCACGTCTGGCCTTGTCTCCTGATAATAGGAGGGCACTGGATTACAATTGCTCTTTGGGCTACCTGGTGGATTATAATTGGCCATCGACTATGCAAATGACATAAACACAAGGAAATCAAATTCTGGGATTATAATATTGTTTGGAGGGACTCTGATTGGATGGAAGTCCAGAAAACAAACAACTGTTGCTATTTCAACAGCGGAAGCAGAGTTTATTGCTTTATCTGAATTGTGTTCTGAAGTAACATGGTATGTACAGTTGTTGCAAGATTTAAATATTAATGNTTACATCATTGTTCTTCTGAGGATAATTTGGCAGACATGATGACTAAACCATTGGGTGGTATTCACTATGGAAAATGTATTAAGTCAATAGGTCTGATGTCTCTTCCTATCATGAAGGGAGGAGTGTTGGAATATTCATGAGCAGGAAGAGTCATGTGGTAACTCAGTCAGCCAATGTGAAGAAAGTGCTACTGAGTCTGTGCAAAAGGTTTTGAGTTAGAAGCTGGTTTGTTATCCAGTCTCAGGTCTGTCTCTGCTGTAAGAAATCTTCATTGTGCTATGTTGCTGTAAAGAATGTATGGTATTGTAAATATTTTGATATGAATATAAAGAGTTTATTTGAATCAGCTAAATGCAGTCAACTGTGAGAGCTTCTGATTTATTTTTTCACCAATAGAGAAATTAAAATTCTCTAACACAAACACTGTTTACTTTGATGCCAGCATTGATGTTCTACAGTGCCTCGTTGAAGATTGACTCAGAGTAGATATTGAACAACAGTGGAGACAGAATAGATCCCTGTCTGACCCCTCTTCTTATTTCTGCATCAGCTGAGTATTTTTGGCCTAGTCTCACATTTGCTACCTGATGCCAATACAGATTCTTTATGATTTGGATGTCTTTATCATCTAGTCACCCTTGTTTCAGGATTTCCTAATAGTTTGCTGTGTCTTATTTTACTTTGTCAAGTGCCTTACTGAAATCTAAGTATACTATGTCCATAACGTTTCGCCAGTCTATTAATTTAGTCACTTTATCAAAGAATGAAATAAGATTGGTTTGGCATGATTTGTTTTTAACAAACCCATGCTAGCTACTAGTTATATCTTTGTTTGCTTCTAGTTGTTTGCAGATTTGTTTTTTGATTATCTTTTCCAGGATCTTCTCAGATATTGATGTTAGACTGATTGGTCTGTACTTTCCCTAGGTCTGTTTTTTTCCCTTTTCTTGAAGATGGGAACCACATCAGCCCTTTTCCAATCATCAGGTGGGTTTTGTGATAACATCTGCCAGTTCCTTCAGAACTCTGGGATGTAATCTGTTGGGTCCCGGTGATTTTTTGGTATGTTGAACTATAATTTCTAGACTAGACTAGACTAGACTAGACTAGACTAGACTAGACTAGACTAGACTAGACTAGAATAGAATAGAATAGAATAGAATAGAATAGAATAGAGCTGGAAGGGATCTTCGAGGTCTTTTGTACAGCCCCCTGCTCAAGCCTATTGCACCTTTTTCTAGCTTACTAACAGTAGATTGTGGTCTACCTTGTCGAATGCCTTATTGAAATCTAAGTATACTATGTCCCCATGGTTTCGCTGGTCTACTAATTTGGTCACTTTATCAAAGAATGAAATAAGATTGCTTTGGCATGATATGTTTTTGACAAACCTGTGCTGGCTTTTAGTTATGACCTCCCTTATACCACTTTTACTTCTATGACCTCCCTTATACTACTTGCAGGACCATGATAAGAATTGAGAGTTGGAGTGCCTAAATATAAAGCCAATATGCTCAAGTGGAGGCTCTTAGCACATAATAACATGCTATGTGAATGTGCCTGGTCCTTCTGCTTGTATGTTGGATACTACCAGAACCATATACTGATAGTGACTTATTTTTGGCTGACAAAGCCATGAAAATAGCTTCATTCTGGCAGTTAAATGTTTCATCTAGACATGGAAGAAGAAGAAGAAGAAGAAGAAGAAGAAGAAGAAGAAGAAGAAGAAGAAGAAGAAGAAGAAGAAGAAGAAGAAGAAGAAGAAGAAGAACAACAACAACAACAACAACAACAACAACAACAACAACAACAACAACAACAACAACAACAACAACTACTTAGGGTACAAATTGATCCAAAATAGATCAATTCTGATTTCATACCTCTCTTCTTAACCAAGAGGGCATTGAAACAATGCTTTTGCAAATGTTTGGTTATTTTGGAAGGCTGTAGGGTATGCATCTCTGACTTTAGAAGGCTAGAAATCTAACATAGTTGTATGCAAGGGTTTAGGCACTACTCAAACACTAGCAAACATCTAAGTGAGTTGACAAACCCCCCACAACTTTCTGCAAGTTTGAAAGGGTGCTTAATTTTATATGTAATTTTCTCAATTTCAAAACAAGATTGCTGAATTTACTAGCTGCAGAACTTTGAATATCCTTCCAGCCAATATTCTGTAACACCTTCATCTGCCAGAAATAAGTTTCCAGACATTTCCAATAGCCAGTCTTTCTACTGCTTCTTTGGGGTTTTTCCCCCACTCTTCCTCCAAAACTCTTCTAGCTCAAAAATATTCCTAGCTCTTCTCCCATGTACTATATGTTTGAGATCTCCCTATAGATTTTCAATATTCAAGCCTGGGGACCACAAGGCCATTCCAAAATCTTTACCTCTTTTCCTGTAAGTACTTTATAGTTTTTCCCTTATTGTGGGGCATCTAAAATATTCTTCTAGAACAGACATGTCAAACACAAGGCCTGCGGGCCAAGTCCGGCCTGCCAAGGGCCCAAATTTGGCCCCTGGAGCTGTTCCAAAAAAGGCAAGGGACCAGCCCCCACTGCCCCAGCCCTGGCCCACCCCAACGCAGCTGGCCACCCTCCCGGCATACACACAGGAAACAGTGAGTGCTTGGGGGCAGGTGGTGCGCAGGAGCAGCTGCAGCTCGTTGCCTCACCCTGCCCCACCCCTCCCAGCCTCACCCCACCCCTCCCGGCCTCGCCCATCATGTCCGGCCATGCCCCACTTTACTGGGCCTCTCCTAGTCCAGCCCTGCTTTGCCGGGCCTCACCTCACCACGCCCGGCTCCTCTTTGCTGGGCCAGGCACAAAAGCACTGCTGAAAACAGTGGAGTCTATGTGCACGCCTGCCTTACCCATGTCAGTTATGCTCTCCACGGACTGCTACAGCTGATCTGAGGCATGGAGAGCATGGCTGACGGGTGAGCTTGTAGCAGGCGCACACACAGACTCCGCTCTTTTCAGTGGCCATTCTTGCTGCTGGGGCTGCCGCTCGCCTTCCTCCACACTAGTGCCTCCATGCTCTGCTCACTGGCCTGGTCTCACAGCCTGCAAGGCTTCCATTTCACTGGGATCACCCTGCCTCTGAGTGGGAAAGCCATAGCTGGGGGCGGCATGGCCACCGGTAATACTGTTCCCCTCCCCTCTCTCCTTTCTGAGTGTGGAGGAGACAGAATGTCCCAGAATGTCCCCTTTAGGCCATGGGGCTTCTGCCTGCCAGCGTGCGATAGGTGATTGCAGGGACTGTCGGGGTGACATGGCAGGTGAACAGTGGTGGCATGCGGTTTCTGGCATGGGGGAGTCGGAAGCAAAACTGCCCTTTCAGCAGGCGTAGAGTCAATCCCAGCGTGGAGGCAACAGAGGGGAGGGTGGACTAATAGGGAAGCCACTGCTGTGCACATTTTTTTTAAGCTGCCAGAGGCTCCTGGCAGAGGTTTCCCATTTTGACCCCTTCCCCTATCGTTTCCTTTTGCTCCGTGGCTCTCAGCGCACCTCTCCCAGAACCTGCGCACATGTTTGTGTGTTTGTGTGTGTGTGTGTGTGTGTGTGTGTGTGCATGAGGTGGGGTCTCACTTCCTGCAGCCCCATGCTGTGACATTGGGGAGGAAAAGAATGGGAGAGATAAGAGAAGCTGTGATGGGAGCTTCTTGCAGCCTTCCAGGGGCTGGGAGTGGGAGCTGAGGAGGGCAGGGTGCGATGCGATCGGCAGCACATTGAGAAAAAGAAACAAGTACTTCAAAAAAATAGCTTTCATTAGTTTGCAGCATGCCATCGCAGATGTTCTCTGTTGAGGGCGCGGGGCTGCAAGGGGTGAGACACACACACACACACCTTTGTGCCCCCCCTCTCTCTCTCTCTCTCTCTCACACACACACACACACACACACACACACATACACATGTGCGGGTCTGGGAGAGGTGAGCTGAGCCACGCAGAAGCAATGACAGGGGGAGGGGAAGCCTTTTCCCACCACTGGCTGCCTATTGCCACCTCTGCCTGGAGCCTCTGGAACAGTGGTTCTCAACCTTTTTAATGCCGCGACCCCAACCGGTCGTAAGTCAAGGACTAAACCGGTCGTAAGTCGAGGACTAAACCGGTCATAAGTCGAGGACTACCCAACCGGTCATAAGTTGAGGACTTTCCCTGCCCGGGAGCGCCGTGCATGCGTGGTTCCGCCCCCTGCGCCGGCCGAGGCGTAGCTGGCAAGCGGCAGAGACGGAGCAGGCCGACCACCAGCTGGCCCAGCCCAAGGGAGGTAAGGCACCCGCCGGAAAAGGGGAAAAAAATGGCAGACAAAAAAAAATGGTGGACAAAAAAAATGGCGGACAGCCTTGCTTGGCGACCCCTGTGAAATGGTCGATCGACCCCAAATGGGGTCCCGACCCACAGGTTGAGAACCACTGCTCTGGAAGCTTAAAAAAAAGCAATGAGGGAAGGAAGGAAGGAAGGAAGGAAGGAAGGAAGGAAGGAAGGAAGGAAGGAAGGAAGGAAGGAAGGAAGGAAGGAAGAAGTTAGGGAGGGAGGGAGGGGATTACAATAAGAGAGAGGGAGGGTCTGAGGGAAATGCTGCCTTAGCACTTGGCTACCAGCAGCCCTGCTGCCATTTTGCCATCCCCTTGTCTCCTCCTCCTGATCTGTCCTGGTGGTCTCCCATTCTATTGCATCCTAATTGAGGATGCTTTAGTTACAAAGCCAGGTTTCCTTGCATGGAGAGGAAGTGGGCCTCCCTCTGACCCATATACTTTGTCCTCCCGCACACATCATGAGCAACCTGGCCAAGGAGAGCAAGAACAGCAGCAGCAGCTTCAAGGAGGAGGTAAGCGCAGCAGGGTTCCCCCTTGGGACAGCAGAGCTGGGCTGGGCTGGGCTGTGGGGTCCCGGTGCCCTGGGAGCTTGAGGACCAGGCTGGGCACTTGCCCTCCACTGCCAAGGGTTCTGGGCAGCCTGCGCTGCTACCCATGGGTCCTCCGCATGGCCTGAGAGGGACAGTGAGGCTCCTCTGGTGGACAAAAGTTTGGCACTCGTTCTGGTCTCACCTTTCTCCACGGGAGACAGTGGATCCCCCCAGCCCTGCCCGGACCACATAGGTGCCCCCTAACACAAGCAATGTCGAGCTGGCCACACCCACCCCGACCACACCCACCTCAACCATGCCCCCCACCCCCCGAGGTCAACCATAACCCTTATGTGGCCCTCAGTGAAATTGCGTTTGACACCCCTGTTCTAGAATATTTAATTTAATCCATGATTTCTTTTATCTGCACAATATTTTTTGTACTATGCTTGTTAGACATGTGCAAAACATAACAACGTTTGCCTAATGGTTGGCAAAGTGTCCTTCAAACCCTTCACTCTTTTAAAGTGGTGGTGTGGTGGTAGTGGTGTAATACTGTACAGTTAAATATTTGTTTCTTTCTTCCAAAACGTTTCAGGCTAATCAAATTTTCTTTCATTAATTTAGACAATTATTTTTCTGATTAGATCAGAGGAAAGGTTGCATTCTGCAAACTCTCTCATGCATATTTATGTTATATAAACAACATTGTATTATGGACTTGTGACAATTACTTCAGCATCAGCTAATCCTTTAACATATCATCTGTGAGTCCTATTTTACAGATCTGACCAGCTTTCAGGCAGTTCTAATGGACATATTTTTTATTTTTTAATTAAGGTACTACACTTAGGGAACAAAGTAATCTGCTATATCTTTTTGCTTTTGCCTTAAGTTTGTATCTGTATATTTCTATATATGTGTGCACTAGGAAACACAAGACAAGCTGCATATGCTTTACTCTGGGACATAAGACCAGGAGGGAGGAGGGAGGATGACTTAGAATGGCCAAATTGGCTGCCAAACTGACTGTTCCATAGGGATGCACTGAGGACTTTTTTTTCTGGAATGTTTTTCTTTAGTCCTCACTGGCAAGCACAACTGGGATTGGCAACTGTCGCTAAGTAGTATGGTCATTAAGTGACATGTCAAGAGATCATGCCAACTTACATCAAGTCCAGGTAGAGTTGTTAAGCAAGTCACTGAGGGTTATTAAGTGTGATGTCATGTAACCACAACTTCCTACTTTCTATCAGTTTTTTCATTGTCTTTGCTTGTTGGAAGCTGGCTGTGAAAAATTGCAAATGATGATCATGCAACCAAAGGATGCTGCAGCTGCTATAAATGTATGCCGGTTGCCAACTGTCTAAGTCAGGATCATGTGACTTCAGGGTCACTGGGACAACAGCAACTTTGAGGACTAGTTGTTAGTCTCCTTTTTCAGCACCATCATAGTTAGGACATTGGGTTGAAAAGCAGCAAGCCCTCATTTGAGACCCGAGTGCTGCCATGGGGCAGGGTGAGCTCTCATCCTTTGCTCCAGCTCCTGCCACGAACATGAAAAGAGCCCCCACTGGGCACTTTCAACCCAGAGGTGCCTCAGTACTTACAATACAAATGTGATGTGAGCACCATTATAACTTCAAACAGTCGTTGAATAAGTGATCAGTAAGTGAGGACTACACAAGCCCAAACTGACCCATTTTCTCAACAATTTTTCTTTTGCCAGTTTCTACTAGTACAGTAAGCTTGGCTTTATTCTCTTTTGTTTTTGGAGAGTTTTCTACTGACAGATAGGAGAAAGAGAGAGTCCCGCTCCACTCCCTTCACATAATTCTTTCCAATATTCTGTTGGGTTGGAACGAATAAAATGAGATGACAAGGTAAGACTATACAGCTCAAGACTATATAAAGATGGATCAAGATGAACATTTATAATATGCATTTCCATACCTCAACAACATTGTAGTAGCAATATTAATATATTATTATTATATTAAACAATTATTAAAACAATATCAGTATGTGGTAACAAACTTCAAAATAAGATTGTACGCAAACCAAGGTATTTAAATCTCACTTTTTGATTGGAGAGGATGAGAAACTGTTTATTCTGTAAAATAATGAGCCCAGGATATAGGATTCCCCTCTCTGAAATGTGCCTATCTAGATTTCAGTTTCAGCACCAAGCAAGATTCTAAGGGAAGTGCTGGGGTGGATAGCTATTGTTGTAAGTGGTGATCATGTGAATTCTTACAGATTCTCAGAGGCTCTGCTCCGTTGAAAACTGAATGTAAGAAACTCTGCAAAAATGGGCCCTGGGAATCAGACAGGCTTGGTATACTGTAATGGGCTGTGAGAATAATCTTGAGAGACAAGAGAAACAGAGGCAGACAAGGCAATGGTCAGAAAAGAGAAATCTGAGTCCAGAGCAGGAATGGAATTTTAGAAAACATCTCAGACTGGATACCCCCAAATTCTCTTTAGGGAGGATGGTGGCACAATCAGAATTGCAGAAGTTACCACAACCTTATAATAAAGGTAGTTGTGGTAGTAGTAGTTGTATAATATTTGTAACTGTGGCATTCAAATCTGCTCTGTCTTGAAAGGCTGACTCTCTGCTGCACAATGACAATTCTACCTGACCTGCTAGATTCTGCTACTGGAGATACTAAGATAAATTCTCCTTGGGAAATTCATTTTGCAGCCAGATTAGGTTTATACTGGGCAACTCAGAGGTTCATGGCCTGCATGGCAAGCATGAACCTGTCTCAGTATATTGAAGGCCCAATGCATGACAAAATCACATGGATATGGTTTCTATCTCAGATAATGGAGCAGTGATCTGGTTTGGGAAGAATAGATCCCTTATGAGATAGATCCTTGTGGACTTATTGGCTATTACATATTGTTATTTTTTCTAGATACTTTCTTCAGGATTATTGGTTTGTATCGTTTTCTTCTATACATTACCCGGAATCATGGCTTATAAATATAATAAATATATATTTAAATTAGCATATCCACATATTTAAATTTGGAAATAAACAATCACACTCAATTAACATCCAAGTGTGGGAAGTCAGCCCCCCAGAGAAGGAAATATTAAAAAGGCAGGAAAATATATTTCCTCAAAGGATCTTGAAGACGCAGAAAAGCATGCCGTTTTCCTTGATAGCCCCAGGTCTCCCTCCCCCAAGCAGAAGCCATCTGTAAGGACCCACCTCAATTTTACATCTTAAGAAGACAGAACTCTTGGAATATCTCTTCCAACAGAGATCTTTATTAAGAGAAGCTGATTGTACTGTAGGCATGCTAGACAGGATCTGGGGAATCCTCTCCCACCATTCAATGTTTTAAAGTGTTTCCAAGCAGCCCCCACCCCACAGTTCTTCTGGGCAATTCAATCTGTCAGTCCGCTCCGTCGGCACGATCACTCATCCTCTCTTTCCCCAGATCCCAGGCGTTGTATTTCCCACCTCCTTTTCCTCATTGCAGGCAAAGGGGAGTGAGATGAAAGGCAATGGCCACATTGTTATGGTTAGTTCTCTCGATGAGAATCCACAAATGGTCACTTTGTAGTTAATGAAGGAAGTGAGAGTCATAAACCCCCCATGCTTACCCTCCTCCCCTTTCATAATATGACAGAATCCAGAATAGAGTAAGAATTGGTTTTTCATCAGAGTAGGTAGATAGAAATGAAATATAATTGGATTCTGACATCCTGCCCCCCTTAAAAATAAGAGAGATCCACCTGTAAAGAAAACAAAACAAGTATAAAAGTTAGTCTGGCTTGTTAGGATACTCTGTATGAAACTTCTTTAACAGCTTCGGGGCTCTGACATGACGTTTATGGACCCACTCATTTTGTGAGGCGGGGAGGTGTTTCCATGCTACTAGGTATTGAGTTGTCCCATGATATCTCCTAGAGTCTAGGATTTCTTTTATCTCGAAGTGTTGTTCTCCTTCCACCATGATTGGGGGTGGTGGTGGTGGGATTTTTGGCCGTAAGGGTGACTGTTGTTCTCTTTTCAGCAAACTGCAGTGGAAAATTGGGTGTATTTGCCTAAGATTTTTGGGTAGTTCTAATTCTACTGTTACTGGGTTTATGATTCTTTTAATTGGAAAAGGCCCTATATATTTTGGTCCACGTTTTTTATAGGGTTGTAGGGATTTTAGGTATTTTGTAGATAAGTACATCATTTCTCCTATAATGAATGGTGTAGGTTCAACCCTTTTTTTATCTGCTTGTGTTTTGTATGCTTGCCTAGCTTCATCTAGGGCTTTTCTAACTATTGGCCAGGTGTTTGGTAATTGTTCCATCCATTCTTTCAGTGATGGGATTGCCGGTTCGTTTGGGGTTAGTTCTGGCATGGGGTTGAAACTTTGACCAGTAGCTATTTGAAAAGGAATGTAACCTGTGCTGGAGTGGATTGCATTATTGTAAGCCACTTCTGTGAAAGGGAGTAGGTCTGTCCAATCCGACTGTTAGAAATTAATAAAGCATCTTAAATATTGCTCAAGTACTGAGTTCGATTTTTCCGATTGATCATTCCCCTGCAGGTGATGGCTAGATGTCAGTCCCTGAGTGGTCCCTAAGAGGGATAAAAATTCCTTCCAAAATGCAGACGTAAATTGCACTCCCCTATCAGATATGATGCGTTGGGGTGCCCCATGCAATCTGTAAATATGCTGGATGAAAAGTTTTGCTAAGGCTTTTGCGGTGGGAATCTTTCGGCAAGGGATAAAGTGCACCTGTTTGGAAAACAAATCCGTGACCATCCAGACGACAGTATTCCCATTGCTTTCTGGTAATTCCACTACAAAATCCATGGCTATTTCCCTCCAGGGGGCTGAGGGATTTGCCACTGTTTGTAACAGTCCGGGCAATTTCCCTTGCAACCTCTTGGCAGTTGCACACTTTGGGCAGCTGGCCATGTAACTTTCTATGTCCTTTTTCATGGATGGCCACCAAAATTGTCGTTTAATTAAGTGTAATGTTTTTACAAATCCAAAATGCCCTGCTGATTTTGTGTCATGGCAAAGCTGCATGAATGTGACTCTTTGGGTGGTTGGTATATATAACTTTTCCCCCAACCAAGGCAGTCCGTCTTTCATTGTGCACACGTGTTTATTTTTCTGGAACCATTCATCTGTTTCCAAACTTTTCCGGAATTCAATTCCAGTTTGGCTACCCAGCTACGGTTTTAATTTAGCTTGGGCTCTGGAGGTTACTGGCGCTGCCAGTTGTGATTCCACCATCATCGGTTTAGAGTCGGTGGCTCGCGTGCTGTTATATTGGGGCATGCGAGATAGTGCATGTGCCAGGAAGTGAAAATGGTGAAAATGCTGGGACCAGCGGGCTTGCTTGGGGTTGAGCTTCCTGGGTGTTTTCCAGGGTTCCAAATTTTTCTGGTCTGTCCACACGTGGAAAGGGATTTTATTGCCTTCCAAGAACTGGCGCCACGTGAGTAATGACCAATGTATCCCATATGCCTCTTTCTCCCACTCGGGCCAGCGCTGTTCCGTTTTGGTGAGTTTCTTGGATGTATACGCACAGGGTTGCAATACCCCTTCATCGTTTTCTTTGAATAGTACAGCCCCCACTGCCACATCACTTGCATCCACCTGTATTACGAAGGGCTTATCCATGTCTGGGTGCCTCAGTACTGGTTCGGCAGAAAAGAGTCTCTTTAATCTCTCAAATGCCGCTTAGCACTCCATTGTCCATTTTAGTGGCTGGCTAGGTTTTCCTGAGGATGCTCCCTTCATTTTTTAGTAAGTTCATGAGGGGCAAGGCTATCTTGGCAAATGAGGGAATGAATTGGTGGTAAAAGTTTGCGAAACCCAGGAAACTTTGCAGTTGCTTTCTTGTGCAAGGTGGTGCCCATTCTAATACTGCTCTGACCTTTTCTGGGTCCATTTCAATGCCCTGTGGGGATATGCGATAACCTAGGTAGTCTATCCTTTCCTGGTAGAATTTGGATTTCGATAGTTTGGCACATAGGTGGGCGGCTCAAAGTTTCTTTAAAACTGCTCTGACTAGATTGACATGTTCCTCTTTTGATTCGGTGAAGATAAGGATGTCGTCTAAGTAGACCAGGACCCCCTTAAATAGGTGCTCCCTTAGTACTTCGTTGATTAATTGCATAAATACTGCCGGGGGCCTTTGTAATCCAAATGGCAAAACTTTGAATTGGTAGCACCCCATGGGACAGTTAAATGCGGTCTTCCATTCATCCCCTTCCTTAATTCTCACACGATAGTAAGCTTCCCTTAGGTCTAGTTTAGTAAAAAAATTCCTTTCGAGAAGTGTGATAACATGTCCTTCATGAGGGGTAGGGGGTATAGGTTGCTTTCATTGATTGTATTCAGGAGCCTATAATCCACGCATAAGTGTAAAGAGCTGTTCTTCTTTTCTCTAAAGAGGACCGGGGTGGCCACTTTAGGCTTGGCTGGTTCAATGAACCCCCTTTCTAGGTTTTTCTTTATGAATCTTTCCATTTCCTCCTTCTCCTTTGGGCTCATGGAGTATAATCTGGGCTTCGGGAGTTTTGCCCCAAGCTTGAATTCTATGGCACAGTCGGTGGGTCGGTGGAGGGGAAGCTCATCCACCCTCTCCTCGCTGAAGACTTCAGAAAGATCTCTGTATTCCTCTGGTATTTCTGGTGGCCCCTTTTCTTCTCCCATGGACGCTTTTTTCGTTCTTAATTTTGGTAGATCCCCTTGGGGTTTTAAGTCCGTGGGGTCCCCTTTCAGGAAATTGATTTCTGCTGTCCTCCAATTTACCCAGGGGTTCCATTTCTTTAACCATTCCATCCCTAGGATCATTGGGCATTCCATGCCTGGAATCACTACAAACGTTATGTCTTCCTTGTGGTTGCCCAGGGAGAGGTGGATTGGTAGCGTGGCTAGGGTAGCTGCCACCCCCCTGCTATGGACCCATCTAACTGGCCAAATGAGATTGGTTGTTCTAGCCTCCTCGATGGAATGCCCAGATTCCCCACTAGCGTCGGGCTAATGAGGCAGCAGGTGCAGCCAGAGTCTATTAAGGCTTTCACCTTGACAGCTTCGGGCATGGAGGGAATTAATATAGTCACTGTCTTGAGGATGGGTGTGATGGGTCCACTTACCAGGGGTTCGCCCTCCGAGCTGTCGTCTGAGCCATCCACCGGCCCTGCGGTGTAGGCTGGAGTTCTTTCCCCACGATGGGCAGAGGTAGGGGATTCCACAGCCTCCATCACTCTCATGGCAAATTCTTTTGGCTTAGCTGGAGACTTCCCAGATTTACTGGCCGGTGATCTGTCTGGTGTCAATGCTGCTAATATTGAATATTCTTGCTTTGACAAAATATGCAGAACTGTGTGGTATTTTTAGGGTTAATTCAGATGACAGACAAAAGGGAGGGGAATAACAACAAAAGCCGGGAAAAGGAATGAAAGTGAATCTCTGCCCTCTGGGCTAATTGGAAGATGTGACCTGTGACTGCAAGACAAGGGAGGGGTTTAGCAAGAAAAGTTAGATGCCAGCAAGAGGAATTCAGATTCTGGCATAAACCGGCATGATGTGCCGTCAATTTATAACATTGTTAATAAAGGCTTTAGGATAAACATGCCTGGAAGTTCTTTGAAGTGTTTCATTAGTCGGAACCTTGACATCATGCCAGAATCCACTAATCTTTTAAACTAATTACGAGGTCACTATTCCTAATCTGAAGGAGATAGTTGACAAAGATCCGGGGAAGATCTCATTATGGAAAGAGAAAAGTGGCTTGAGGCCAGCCAGCTGGGGGAGAGAGGACTTTGGCAGATCTCCCAGTCGAGGGCAAAGACTTTAAAGGCAGAAGGCAGAGATAATGAAGTTCTGGGTGAGTTGCTGGAAAGATTTCAAACCCCAGATGTGAAAAGCAGAAATCAAGTCCTGCAGAGAGAAGCCTACAGCCCCTCCCTCATAGATCAGACCCTGAGTTCCCCAACCAGGGACTGCAGTCCTGAAGACGTAGGGAATCCCAAACTGAGGCCTCTGCAGCAATGGGCAGAGTGGCACCCCCCACAGATAGATGATCAGCAGCAACTGAGCTTGCCACAGCTAATAAAGGCCTTGCAGCAGCTTGGGGTGATGCAAAAGCCAGGAGAGCTACAACCGGTGAGCTTGCAGATGAAGGGCCTACAGCAGCAGGAGGCACCATCAGATTCCCTCTGGCCAGCAGCAGCGAGCCCAGTAGCCGTGGAACCAGCAGCTAGGGTGGGGCCAGCAACAACAACCCCAGTGGGGGCCACAGCAGCCTGTGTTTGCACCACCCTTCAAAGCAACCTTCGATGGAGACCCAGAGAAGCTGATTTTTTTTCTCAACCAAGGACGCTCTCACTTGAACCGCTGGGCCTGCCACTATCCGGACCCAGGTGCCATGGTTGACGTCATGGCATCCAACCTAGAAGGAGAAGCAGCTGAATGTCTGAATAATTTATATAGCGAGCAAGCCCCTGAATTGGAAGATCCCCACCTCTTTCTCTTAAGTCTGAGAGAACGATTTGAGAACCCATCCATTGGCCTCAAAGCAGCAGGACAAATTCACAAAATAAAACAAGCCGGGAGGCCTGCCCTGGAGTATGTGCGAGAGTTCCGCAAGATAGCATGCCGAACAGAGGGGTGGTCCAAACAATCCCTGATTCACTACTTTGTCGAGGGATTAGACGATCACATCTCTCAGGCCTGCATCTACCAAAAAGTACCTGATTGGCTACAGGAGTGGTACCAGACAGTAGTGAAGCTAGACGTTAAGCTATAAGAAGCCTCCCCCACACGAACCCGAGCAGCAACCAGAGCTACCTGGACAGACACCCACACGAAAGCCCTCAACTACGGCAATGGCTGAGAGACCCAGGCCACCTACATGCCCTTCCTTTAAGTGTTTCCGGTGTGGACAAGAAGGACATTGAGCGGCCACCTGTCCAGTCCCCTACCCCCGACTGCAGAGCAGACCAGAACCAGCAATGAGAAAGAAACCTGCTCAGTGGCTAACGAGAGAAAAATCCAACCGGCTCACGCAGGAACCTGTTGCCCAGATTACACCCCCCACACAGGAGGATGCTGGGACTCCGGGTGGACCCGCCCCCTCTTTTGACAGCGACGATGAAGGAGAGAACAACCCAATGGTGAGTCAACAAATCCCGCCTTTTTCACTGGCCGCAAAACTTATAATCCCTAAGTCTGGGGCACAAATGGACTTAAACGTGCTAATTGATTCTGGATGCACCCGCTGCATTATTAGTCTGCAGTTTGCAATGAAAATGGGCATACGGGCAAAACAGCTTTCCAAACCTGTGAGGTTTGAGCAAGCCGATGGCTCCCTGATGGGAGGGACTCTTGTCACACAATTAACCCAGCCCTTATGCCTAGAAATAGATGCACACTGGGAGTTTATTCGCTTCCTGGTGGCTCCAAAAATGACTGAGGCGGTGATCCTAGGGTTAGCCTGGTTAGACAAATGGAAGCCGTTTATCTGGTGGGAGAAAGGAATGAGAACCGTGAGACTACCTATAGGGCCTAATCCCCCCATTAGTCAAGCGATATTACAGGGCACCTTAGGCCACCCAATGAGTGAGCGCACATGGCCATCTCACCACTGCCAGGCGAACCAGTCATCCCCAATAAATACTGGGACCTGGCAGAGGCATTTAGTGAAAAAGAATGTGATGCCCTACCCCATCACAGACCCAATGACTGCTCCATCGAACTGGTGCCAGGAGCCAAACTCCCACGACCGAGAATGTATGCTATGTCCCCCCTCGAAATTGAGGAGATGCAGCGATACGTGAACAAAAACCTAGCGAGGGGGTTTATCGAACGGGCCAAATCTACTGTGGGAGCCCCTGTGTTGTTCAAAGAGAAAAAAGATGGATCTCTTCATCTCTGCATAGACTATAAGGGTCTCAACGCTGTGAGTGTGGAAAATAAATACCCCCTTCCCCTCCTAAAGGATGTATTAACCCATTTGGCTAAGGGGAGTGTCTTCACTAAATTAGACCTAAGAGAAGCATATTACCGAGTGAGAATAAAAGAGGGAGACGAGTGGAAAACTGCCTTCAACTGTCCTATGGGGAGCTATCAGTTCAAAGTCATGCCATTTGGACTACAGGGTGCCTCAGCCGTATTTATGCAGTTGATTAATGAGGTCCTACATGATCACTTGTACAAAGGGGTTTTGGTGTATCTTGATGATATCCTGATATACAGCACGAATATGACTGATCACATAAAGCTGGTGAGAGAAGTGTTAAAGAAACTATTAAATGCCAAGCTTTATGCCAAATTGTCGAAATGTGAATTTCACCAAACCCGATTAGACTATCTTGGCTACAGAATTTCCAATGAGGGTATTGAAATGGATCCAGCCAAGGTGAAAGCTATAATCAAATGGCAGCCCCCAAAGACTCGCAAACAGCTCCAGAGCTTTCTGGGCTTTGCCAACTTTTATCGTCAATTCATCCCCTCTTTTGCCGAGATTGCCCTACCTCTTACAGAACTACTCAAAACAGGCAAAGGAGGAGGGAAGCCATGACCGGGCCAACCACTAGCATGGACAATGGACTGTCAAACAGCTTTTGAGAATTTAAAGAGACTATTTGCTGCTGAACCGGTCCTAAAGCACCCCTGCCCAGGGGAACCCTTTGTGATTCAAGCCGACGCCAGCGATGTGGCAGTTGGAGCTGTGTTACTGCAAAAGAACAAAAGTGGGATCCTGCAACCCTGCGCCTACACCTCTAAGAAATTTACTGAGAGCGAGCGGAGATGGGCAATCTGGGAAAAAGAGGCCTTCGTGATTAGATGGGCGTTATTAAACTGGCGACACTATCTAGAAGGGAACAAGGTGCCATTTGAGGTATGGACAGATCACAAAAATCTAGAAGCACTGAAAACTCCCCGCAAATTGTCCCCAAAGCAAGTACGGTGGGCACAATACTTTAACCACTTCAACTTCACTCTAAAGTACATACCAGGAGGAAAGAACTTCCTAGCTGATGCGCTATCACGGTTACCCCAATACAAAAGCGAACGGGAGGAAGTTAACGAGGCAATTATACCCAATCCACAAACTGCCGCTCAACTTACACCTCGCAGGGTCCCCAATCCTGATGACCCTGGAGTAAAGAAAATAAAACAAGAGCTCCTCACCAACCAATGGTTCAAAGATAATCACACCTCCCTAACGTGCCGGGATGGCTTGGCTTACAAAGGGGGGAAACTATATTTGCCAGAAGCCCTCCGTCTTAATGCTCTCAAACACAGCAATGATGTAAAACAGGCTGGACACTTTGGATATTTGAAAACCCTACACCTCACCCGCCGGCAATTTTGGTGGCCGGGGCTGAAAAGGGATGTGGAAAACTACGTAAAAAATTGTACTGTATGTGCCACAATGAAAAGAATCCCAGGGAAAACCCCTGGGTTACTGCAAGCCATGGCAGACCCTTCTCAACCATGGGAAGAAATAGCTATGGACTTTATAGTAGATCTACCTGAAAGTAGTGGAAATACTGTCATCTGGACTGTAATAGACCTGTTCTCAAAGCAGGCTCATTTCATTGCCTGAAAAGGACTCCCATCTGCCCAACAACTGACCAAATTGTTCCTGAAACATATCTACCGGCTGCATGGTGCCCCTAAGCAAATAATTTCGGACAGGGGGGTGCAGTTCACAGCAAAGTTTTGGAGAAGTTTCCTTACATTAATTGGATCATCTCAAGGTTTATCATCTGCTTTTCATCCGGCCACCAATGGGGCCGCAGAAGCCACTAACAAAATGGTGGAGCAATATCTTAGATGCTACGTTTCTTACCAACAGACGAACTGGACTGATCTCCTCCCTTTTGCGGAGGTGGTGTACAATAATTCTGTGCACAGCAGCACTGGCTACACGCCTTTCAGAGTGGCCACAGGAAAAGAGTTCAACCTAATACCTAAATATCCTCAGTTACCCTCTGCTTCCCAGACACTTGACCAGTGGGTGAGGGGATGGGAAGAAGTTTGGAGAAACACAAAAACTGCTTTAAAAAAGACTTTTGAAACCTATAAAAAGCAGGCTGATAAAAAGAGGGCTCCCCAAAGAACATTCCAAGTTGGGGAAAAGGTTTATTTGTCAACTAAATATCTACGCCTCAAATTGCCCAGCAAGAAATTGGGACAAAAATTCTTGGGGCCTTTCCCCATAGTAAGGATCATCAATCCAGTCACAATAGAACTAAAACTCCCTAAACTTTTAGGGAAAATTCACCCAGTTTTCCATTGTAGCTTGTTGAAGCCTTATCGGGGCTCCACTTTAAGACCTCCTCCGAAGAAGGCACCTGGGCCCCTCATAGTTGTGGAACAGACCCACTATGAAGTAAAACGTATTCTTGGCTCTAGAATTTTTAAAGGGAAATTGCAGTACCTAATACAATGGAAGGGATACCTGTTGTCTGAAGCCACCTGGGTGAAATCCAGTGAAGTGAAAGCTGACAGATTGGTTAAAAGGTTTCATGTGAAACACCCCAACAAACCAAAAAATAACCATTAACATATGCTTTTGTTTACATTACAGGATCTGTCCTTTTTGTAAGGGGGGCCGGATGTCAACGCTGCTAATATTGAATATTCTTGCTTTGACAAAATATGCAGAACTGTCTGGTATTTTTAGGGTTAATTCAGATGATAGAGAAAATGGAGGGGAATAACAACAAAAGCCGGGAAAAGGAATGGAAGTGAATCTCTGCCCTCTGGGCTAATTGGAAGATGTGACCTGTGACTGCAAGACAAGGGAGGGGTTTAGCAAGAAAAGTTAGATGCCAGCAAGAGAAATTCAGATTCTGGCATAAACCGCCATGATGTGCCATCAATTTATAACACTGTTAATAAAGGCTTTAGGAAAAACATGCCTGGAAGTTCTTTGAAGTGTTTCATTAGTCGGAACCTTGACATCTGGGTTGTGCTGGGGGGTTTTCGAGCGGCATTCTACAGCCCGATGCCTCTCTCTCCCACATTTGAAGCAGCCCATTTGCTTCTTGGCCATAGCCAATGGTTTCACTGGTTCGCGCGTCGACTCAGGCGGTGAGCGGCTCCATTGTTTTCCTCGGCGGTGCCTCTTCAGTAGGTCGATCTCTGCTTCCTCTGCCAGGACGTACCATTTGTCGAGTTGGCGTGGGTCCCCTCGGGGCAGGCAAGCATCATATAGGTCGTAATTTAGGCCGTTTTTGAAATGGCTAAGGAGGATGTCTTCCAGCCAGTTCAATTTTCCTGGCAATGGCCTGGAATTCTTGTGCATATTCGGCTACCGGGCATTTGCCTTGTCTCATCATTTTGATCCTTTCACGGGTTTTGCAATCAGCCAGGAGGTCCTCAAATCGCCTTCTTAGAGAGGACATGAAATGGTTGAAGTTGTTGAGCTCTGGGGCATTGGAGTCATGCAAATTCACCACCCAATCTGCGGCCGGCCCATCCAGAGCAGATTGCACGATCCGGATATGGGTTTTGCCACTTGGGATGTGCCACCCGTATTCCTCCATGTAGCTGAGGACTTGGGTTAGGAAAAACCCCAAGCGTGTTGGCTCCCCCTTGAATCTCGCATCCAGTGGTGGGAGTCTTTGAATGGATCGGTGCCTTCGTTGTCGGTGGTATTGTCTTCCATCCAGATCACCATCTGTGGGTCAGCGGGGAGTGGGGACTACTGGATCAGCGGACATCCCCGGGGCTGCAGGGCTGCAGGGGTCCAATTCCCCCTCAGTGTCTCTCCAGTTGCGGCTCCAGGAGCTGGTGCTGTTGCGGGGCTCAGAATTCTCCTCTCCTAGGGAGCTGAGGGTTCTCTTCATCAAGTCGATAGCTTTCTCTAGGATCCAGCTCAAGTGCGGTGCCCAGCTTCCTTCCTCTTCGCTTGCATACAGGGATTTCCCCATCTCCTGTTTCCATTCTGGTTGGTTGCCCCCCCCCCCGTCTCAGGGTCACCTTTCTTGATTTCTTTTCCCACTCGCCTTTCTTTCCAACACCCATTGACCACCGAAGTTTGTGGTTACGTGTCTCCACCACCTCTTCTCCTGAGGAATCTGACCTCTCAGATCCCGACATCTGGCAGGTTTTCAGTCGGGGCAGTGGCTCCCTCTCCGGGGAGCTTTCTCCCTTCCCTGCTCCATTGTCCAACATGGTATTTTTTGCAAAGTCCCCCGGCAAGGTTCTCCCTTCCAGGTGGACTAAATTTGCAGATCTTGTGTAATGTAAGGACCCACCTCAATTTTACATCTTAAGAAGACAGAACTCTTGGAATGTCTCTTCCAACAGGGATCTTTATTAAGAGAAGCTGATTGTAGGCATGCTAGACAGGATCTGAGGAATCCTCTCCCACCATTCAATGTTTTAAAGTGTTTCCAAGCAGCCCCCACCCCACAGTTCTTCCGGGCAATTCAATCCGTCATCCGCTCTGTCGGCATGATCACTCATCCTCTCTTTCCCCAGATCCCAGGCGTTGTATTTCCCACCCCCTTTTCCTCACTGCTGGCAAAGGGGAGTGAGATGAAAGGCAATGGCCACATTGTTATGGTTAGTTCTCTCGATGAGAATCCACAAATGGTCACTTTGTAGTTAATGAAGGAAGTGAGAGTCATAAACCCCCCATGCTTACTCTCCTCCCCTTTCGTAGTATGACAGAATCCAGAATAGAGTAAGAATTGGTTTTTCATCAGAGTAGGTAGATAGAAATGAAATATAATTGGATTCTGACACCAGCTCTGTACAAATGCAGATGTAAACCATCAGGAAGGTTGAAGCTAGGAGATTAAGAAGACAAAGACACCTAAAATCTGCATATCTCACCCAAACTCTAAGAGTCATTAGCCCCAGCACCAGGGAAGCAGGATATGACCTTTGGGTCATAATAGGATTAACTCACAGATGCCAAAGGGACACAGGTGAAAATTCATGCCACAGGAACAACAAACAAAAGACTCCAGAGGGTATAAAAACCCACTCCCTACATGTGTTTGCTTTCTTTTCTTCCAGACCCATCTTTCTGTCTGGCTCTCCTCTTCAATAAACTGCAACCTTCTTTCTAAAGCAGTCACCATGTTGTTTATCCCCGGCTTGGACTGAACCATGATGAAGACTTTTCCTTCAACACAAGCAAATGCCTAACTGTTTGGTGGACTCAAAGTTATCAGATACAGGGCTGCTAGTCAACATAAATGGGATCTTACCATCATAACAATTTTCAGAATTCTATTAGGTTACATGCGTTGTATTAGTCATTCTGAATATTCCAGTTTTTAAGAAACAGAAAATGATAAAGATTAGAAATATTGTCTGTTTCTTAAAAACTGGAATATTCAGAATGACTAATACAATGCATGTTGTTAACATGTGGAGTGATCTATAAGAGCATGTTTCAAATATGGCTCCACAAATGTATCTGTAAAAATCATTATCATTGCATGCAGAGGGAAAAGGGAAAAAAAAAACCTTCACCAACCCACCCAAGGGTTACTATTAAAAGTTGCTAAGCAACCAGGTAGTCTGTTCTGAACTGCCTTTGTAGAGATTGTAAGCAGAAAACAAAATGTCTGGTTGTTTAGGGTTTTTTGGGAGGGGAAGTAAAAACTGTCCAGGGTGAATGTAATGCCCTGGAAATTATGAACAATTATTAATTCTTATACCACATATCATTATACTCAGATAGCTATGTAGATGTGTAGGCCATTAGATTTGAGGCAGGGAGCAACTGAAATTGGCCTCCTCAGCTTTAATGCTATCAATGGCAACATTTTGGTGAGCTTTTAGGTACTATTAGGGAGGATATGTTTCCAAATTATTTGCAAAAAGGATTTTGCATCTTGTATGAATAAAGTAGATCTCTGCTATTTTCTAAGCAGAGCTTGAAGAATAAAATAAATTAAGATTTTCTGTTTTAATTACTCCCTTAAAAAGTAGCATACAGTATCTTTTCAAAATCTTGCAAAAGCCTGAAAAATGGTAGGCTTCCTTAAGAACAGACATAATGTGTCAAGTGACATTTGAAACAGTAACCATTTCAAACAATGCACTGCCTCTTTCTCCTGTACTTTAACAACTTGGGGTATGGTTTATACTTATTTTACAAACACGACAGTAAGTGTGGCAAGGATATTCACTTGAACACAGTAAGTTTCCCACAATCAGGAGCTACACTGAATTCCCAGTCAAAGAATGATTGAAAAGATATTCAACTCAACCTAAAGATGTTTCAACTCCCCGTAGATGCTTATTCCCCATTCCCACTTATACACAGGTTATTCATCCCAACAAATGAATGAGCCTAACTTGTATGTTTAATGTCTGCAAAGGGCTCTAGATCACTGTTTCTTAGTTTGTATTAGAGTAAAGTCAACCTGGAAACAGGTAGCACAAAAGACACTAATTATTTCATTATTTATGTAAAATCCTCTCTGAAAATTCATTTTTTCTCATTTTGTAATTAATGTCTCTCCTAAGTACAAACTCTCTGCTATGCTTTGAAATCTGCCCATTCCTTTTCTGAGCCATGATGTTGCCATAGCAACATAGGAAAAACAAGACTACATGGCGTACACAAGG
This sequence comes from Protobothrops mucrosquamatus, assembly GCF_001527695.2. Taxonomy (NCBI): domain Eukaryota; kingdom Metazoa; phylum Chordata; class Lepidosauria; order Squamata; family Viperidae; genus Protobothrops; species Protobothrops mucrosquamatus. The sequence continues at coordinate 473,491 of NW_015388256.1, read as the reverse complement.
ATTGTTACATAGAAAGAGTGACTGAGCTTGAGAAATGGCATTGGGGATTTCCATAGGAAAATCACAGTATGTGGTAGACTTAAATGATCTTTTAACACTGTCTGTACAGGTAGTCCTCGGGATACGACTTTAATGAAGACTGCCCATTACATTTGCATGTCACAACAATCATTAGGTGAAGCATCTCACCTAATGGCCCCCATCCCTTCTCTCCCCAATGAATCATTAAACAAACACCCAGGTCATTAAATAGAGCATGGAGTAGAGGAGGCACTTGGAGGCCTAACATAGGACTAAGCCCACCTGCTCTAATCCTCCCAAGGCCTCCCCCACCTCTCAAAACACCCTATGTTCTGCTTCCTGTCCCTTGGGGCCTTTTTCCACTCCCACTGAGTCTTCCAAGGCCTTAGGCCTGATACCCACTCCACCAAGTGAAAGACTCTCCTCCTCCCTTACCTTTTGAAGAACTCCAAGGCCTTCCAAAGCACTGGAACAAGTTGCTTCTTTGCATGGCCACATGTGCAGATTCCAGAAGCAAGCATCATTTTGTCCAACCTACAAAACAGTGGACACATTTGGGTTGCTGCTGCATAGCCCAGAAACAAATTACTTTGTTTTGCTGACTAACGAGGTCTGCATGCCACTGCAGTATTCAGAAGCTCCTGCACCACTGTGCAGACCTTGTTAAGGCCACAAAAAGAAGCAGTTTATCAGGCAACCGCCATTTTATCTCCACCCACAAGCATGCAGGACAAAACTGCAGCAATGATCATGTCACTACCATACAGCCCAGGGACACCTCATTTTCCAACATGAGGTCTGGAGAGCTTCAAATAGTAAGTGCAATGGATGATGGACATGTGGGAAGCAGGCCCAAGTGATACAGGATCCCAGTGTCATGGGATGGGGGAAGGCAGGGCCCTGCAGCATCGCTGTGGTTGGTCGTTAGCACTGCAGCCTTCATAACTTTGAAACAGGTTGTATGTAATTTCAGGGCATCTGTTATAACTTTGAACATTTATTAAGTGAACTGTCACATCTTGAGAATTATCTGTATTAAATGAAATAAGAGATTAACAACATCATTTTGTAAAAGTTTCTAAGAACAGCTATTTTTCATTTTGGCAAATGTTTTTATTTAAACATGATCCTTGTGTTATGTGCTCCTGGCTAGTTTCCTTCGTGACCAGAGGCAAGCTCGCCTGACCAATAACCAGCCAAGAAACACTGGAGGCAGTGGCGGATTTAGTAGTTAGGAGGCCCGAGGCGCAAACAAATTGAGGCCCCCTCACGCTTGAAGAAAAACAATATTATGAAACTATGAACTTTATTTGGCAAACAGCATTTTCATATTAAATAAGCCATCTCAAACGCGTAAGCGC
>NW_015388256.1:465841-471300 GCF_001527695.2 Protobothrops mucrosquamatus | reverse complement strand
CCAGGGAGATGCCTGTAAAATGTGCGAGGCAACTGGGCTGAACTCTAGCATTGAGTGTGCAGGGCTCCCTCGACCTCTCCCTGCTTACCCTCGCGGCTTCTGCCAGGCGGGCGCCTGATCTGATCACCGCCGTGGAGGCCCCTGAAATGTGGAGGCCCCAGGCGCGTGCCTCCTGCGCCTGTGCGGAAATCCGCCGCTGACTGGAGGCCTTTTGTTTCATTTATTGCAATAAGCAGGGAAAGAAGCTATCAAAGCTTGGTTCTCTCCAGACTTCCAGTTTGCGATCATGGCTCTGGCAGACGTGCAGAGTGATCACTCTCTCCGCCGTCCGGTTTTCTCCTGCCGGGGGACCCTGAAAAGGGTCGGAAGTCGCCCTGGAGGGGCGATGAGCGTCAAGAGGACCTCTGAGTGATCGCGGAAGGGCGGCAGTCCTCCTGTTCGATCCCGGGCAGCTCTTCGAACTGACGGGGAAAAGATCAGTCATTAACATGGCCCATCACTAATGTCACTACCAGCCAAGGCCAAAATTACTAACAAGCACTTCGAAAGCACTGCAGAGGAATTGGGTGAGATCTTACCTTCTTTGTACCCCAAGTATTTTTTTTGTAAAAAGCCTCTTGAAATTTCTTCCCCCTGTGAGGAGAGAGGGAAGGGAACATTTTCCTCCCACCCTCTAAAATGGCAGCATCTGACTACCTAGGGGAAATAAAGCCTTGAAAAGAACAACTAAATAATTGGATTTGCTTCTTTTTGATATTTTGGGACCCAAAAAGTTCCTACTCTCACGGGGACTTGCTACTCAATCTACTCTTAAAAAAGATGAAAAAGAACTTAAATTGGATAAAAACCTAGTCTGGGACTTGAAAAAGATTTTAAATGCTATCGAGAACATCTTGTGGCAAAATTTGGTACAGCAAGTGAATATTCTTGACAAAGAGACCTGCTCATAGCCCAGATCTGTCCTTAGTATTATCTAAAAGAGATTAAAAGCTGAGAGAACAGCTGGGTGATGAACTTGCTTTTTAAGAACTGTGAAGGTGAATACTTATTGACTTTTGCTAAAGGACTATCTATAACCATGCCAGGAATGGAGGAGGACCAGCAACAAATCTCGGCTAATTATAAACTTATACTTGAAAAAATCCTTGAAGCTACTGAGATCTAGACTGAAAGACAAAGGCGCCAGCTTAAATCTACAAAGCGAAACCCTGATTGCAACTAAAGAATTTACAATCCAAAAAACAACAGAAGCGGACGAAATTAACAACAAGACAGAGGACTTTAAAGATCAACAAGTACAATCTATTGAAAGTTTAGACAATCAAACCCTGATTGCAACTAAAGAACCTACAATTCAAAAAACATCAGAAGCAGAAGAAAATAATACCAAGATGGAGGGCGTTAAAGATCAACAAGTACAGCTTATTGATAACTTAGACAATCAAACAAAACTACAAAATTGGACATGACTTTTTACTTAAACCAGATGAAACTTGAGGAAGAAAAAGAAGACCAGATCGAATGGAAGACACATATGCTAGAGCAAATACGGGGATCTGTGCCACCAGGGCGACAACTTAATGATTATAAATGGGCCAGTTTTTCTAGAAAATTGACAATTAAATGGTCTCCTTTAGTTCAAGTAACATGTACAAGGGAGATCTATCTGATGATCTAAAAGCATTGGTATGGAAGCATGGTTGGCATTAAAAGAAAGCTAGAGTTAGTTTTAAAAAATGGGGTCTTTTGATTTATTAGAGAGGGTCCTAAAGTTTCAACTAATGGGCTAAAGGGAGACTTTGAGATGAAGGAAATTTTGATTATTAGATTTAAATATTGTTGGAAAATAATAAAAAATAAGGGATTAATTGGCTTACTGTTGAGGATTTAGATTTATAAGGGAAATGAAAATTAATTATTAGGAAATGGCTTTGAATTATTGTTTAGCCCAGATAACGCAGATCATGGATTTGAGATAATAAAGGATACTCTATTATTGTGGTGATGTACTAGGATGAGAAATAGAAAATGTTTATGAAATACAATAAGAATATATCTACGTAAGTAATATGTGTATTTTAGATAGGATAACTTCTGTGTAGTGAAATAAAGGAAATTTGGGCTACCTGAAAATTAAATACTATGGGTATTAAAGGTTAAATTGGAATATCACATTAAATATTAAAATTAGGTAAAATTTAAAAACAGGATATGGATATGTATAAGCAAAAATATATTGATAAATATTTTAACTGAGTTGGATATAATTAGAAATTTACTAGCTTAAATATGATATAGCAAATGTTAAGGGAAATAGAGAAGGAATTTTAGATGATGTAACCTGAGATATGTACTAAAGATGTTGTTATTGAATTATTGACTAATCCAATCACCACGTTGCTTTCCAAATACTCAGTTGTAAAACTGGAAAGCTAATAAAAAATTTGTTATAAAAAAAGCTTGGTTCTCTCCAAAGTTTCAACCCAAAATATTCCCTTCTTTATATAACCCTGTCCCGCCAGCAAGTACATTAATAATATATTAGACATATTCAATTAGTTATTTTGAGTTCTGATATTTTATAACTCCTTAGAACAATAGGTTCTTTCCTGTTTTTAAGTTCAGCTAATTTTCCCTGGCTAGCCATTTCCTCTTGCAGCTGTTTTTACAGCTTGTGTTCTTCCTTTCCCATTCTGGAGTCCCAGATAATTTTTGCCTACTTGTTTATCTTACATCCTCCTTATTCTACCCTTTCCTGGTTCTCATCCATTGTAGTTTCTTTGGCAAACTTGTTTTTCTACTCAATAAATTTCGATTGTACAGCAAATTCAATTTTAAATTTTTCTTATCAAGCAGTACCCCAACATATCTGCTGACTCTTTCAGAATAGTGAATTGATGGCTGAATGTCAGCTGATGCCAAGCTAAGGTGAAATGTTACACTGTAGAAATAGGGAAAGGAGGCAGGGAAGTAAAATGCTACTTTGTATCAATAGAGGAAGCTAAGGCAATAAACCCGTGCTCCGTCCCCCCCTCCCCTGTAGGAGTATGGCAGAACCCAGGGAGAGAAGAGAATGGAATTGGGAGACCAGACAAAGAGAGGCAGGGAAGTATGCAATATGATAGATATGGGTTCTGACATCCTGTCCCCCTTAAAAATATGAGAGATCAATCTGTTGAGAGACAAAACAAAACAAAAATGGTGAGAGGTTAGTCTGGTTTGTTCAGGTAGTCTGTGTGAAATTTTTTTAGCAGTTTGGGGGCTCTAATGTGGCGTTTGTGCACCCATTCGTTTTGGGAAGAGTGTTGGGATATAAGGAGCCAGGTTGTGATAGCATGGAAAGACCCATGGTCACTATGTGAACCCAGAACCTAGGCAGCGAAGAAGTATTGGAGTTGATGCACCATTGCACGTATGCAAGTAGGGAAAAAGCACAATAATAGGCTATGCATAAACAATAACATACCCCAAGCATATAGCAACCCCATCCTATGAGACAACGTTTAACCAATTATATGCTAGGACGCTATGCAGAAAAATATAACCAATCATGTATGAACAAGTATGTACTTCCTCATTTTGTTGCCAAATAAAAGGGTTGTTCAGAACATGCTCTGGGCGCACTCACCTCGAGGAAAACCTGTGTGTTGTCTTCACTTGCTCGTCAAGATTCATGAGTGCCCCACCCTGATGTGGCAAGGCAAACACCACAGAAGAGGGGAGGTGCTTCCATGCTACTAGGTATTGAGTTGCTCCATGGTATTTTCAGGAGTCAAGGATTTCTTTTATTTCAAAATGCTGCCCCCCCTCCTTAGCCATAATGGGAGGAGGTGGTGGGACTGTGGCCGGTTGTAGCGGTGATTGCTGCTCTTGTTTTAGTAAGCTGCAGTGGAAGATAGGGTGAATCTGCCTGAAGGTTTTTGGTAATTCTAACTCTACTGGGGTTTATGATCCTTTTGATGGGGAGCAGTCCCACATATTTTGGCCCTAGTTTTTGGGATGGTTGCAGGGATTTTAGGTATTTTGTGGATAAGTACACCATTTCCCCTACGACAAATGGTTTTGGTTCGACTCTTCTTATCTGCTTGTGCTTTATAGGCCTGTCTAGCTTCATCTAGTGCTTTTCTAACTACTGGCCAGGTGTTTTTTAATTGTGCCATCCACTCTTTCAAAAAGGGAATGGCCGGCTTGATAGCGCTCAGTTCTGGCATGGAGTTGAAGCTTTGGCCCGTAGCTACTTGGAATGGGGTGTAGCCCATGCTGGAATGGACTGCGTTGTTGTATGCCACTTCTGTGAAAGGGAGCAGGTCAGTCCAGTTCATCTGTTGGAAATTAATAAAGCATCTTAAATATTGTTCAAGTACTGAGTTTGAACGTTCTGTCCTGTCATTTGTCTGAGGATGATAACTAGAACTGTATGCAAGCAGTTTGAATGGAAGTGAATGTGTGAATATGCTGATGTGCAAGTGTGTGTGTGTGTGTGTGTGTGTGTGTGTGTGTGAAATGCCTGAAAGGCAGGAATTTAGTTGCATGTAATGTGAGATTGCTGGAAGAAACTGGGAATCATGAAAACTGTGTGACTGTTAAGGAAAACCCCGCTGGAGGTTGGGGGAGTCAGTGAGTGAGTATGTATGTGTGAGTTCTCCACCCCATCCCAGGCTGTGGAAGAAACAGTAAATTGCAGATTTTGTTGTTGTTGTGTGGACTAAGTAAGTAAAAAGGTGTTTGCATGAGAATCTGAAGAGAGAGGTTTGGATTGATCATTTTAAAACTTTTTTTTCTCTCTGTTTAACTCTGGCCTGGAAGGCAAAGGGAAAAGAGGAGGTGGGTGAAGTCTGAGATTGTAGGGGTTTTATGTAGCTTCTATTCTATTGAGAGATGACTAATCATTGGTGCCAAGAGAGAACATCTTAAAATTAGTTGAGATTTCAAAACAAGTGAACAATTTCCTTTTTTGAAATAAAAGGAATCTTATAATAAAATATCACAAAGGAAACCCAGACTCTTAAAACTACCATCTCAAATGTAGATGGACCCAGGAAGGAGGGGGTGCGCCTCAGAGGAAAAACCATTTAAAAGGACAAGTCAAACGGAATTCTAAAAGACCGAAGTTTTCCTGTCTCGCATTCTTCACTCCCCCTCCCCTGAGCTATTAGAGACATTCTGGAGAGAGGGAAAACCCGGGCAATTAACACAAACCAGATAGAATTGAAGGAAGTAAAAGTTATTCTTTTAATAATTTTAGAAATGTAATGTAGAGATAATTGTAGAAATGTAATGCCAATATATGAAATGGGAATGTTTTATGTTTCCTGCCTATAAAAGTGACAGCAAATGGTAATCAGCAAAGATAATTAATCCTGACCAAATGTTTAGTATTTCCTGCCTAAAAAAATCTTACGGACACAGGAATATACACCTTAATTCTGGACCCTATGTGAGAATCATAAATAAACAGG
>NW_015388256.1:461728-465781 GCF_001527695.2 Protobothrops mucrosquamatus | reverse complement strand
CAGGAAGGGGTCTTTTCTGGAAACCCGATCCATTGGGAAGGGTCCAGAGGGCCCGTTTGCAAACGTTTCTCTCCCCTTTTCTTTTATTCTTTTATGTAATTACAAATAAACTGACTTTCTGGCAGCTTGCTTCGTTCCTATCATTTCTTCCACCTGAGCTGAAGGTCTGCTTCCCAGCTGGAGACCCGAACCAAGGAAAAATCTTCCCACACTATCTTTGCTCAGGGACAAAGAATAAAGATAATTTGTTTAGCATGGCTTCTCCTTGTTGCAAATGTATCATTTGGTTTGCCTGTTGCTGTTTGTGTTCAAAAGCTTAGAAATGCAGAATCTGTAACATCCCATTCTCCCAATTCCCCTTTCTTTGCTGAAGCTTTAGTTCTGTTCAAAGTTTTTGGGCTGGTTGCCAATGATTGTGTGTGTGCAAAACGAAAGTAATGTAACTGACCTAACCTGATAACGTAACCAATAATAACATAGCTCTCCTTTCTGTTAAAGCTAAATGTATTATAAAAGGAAGAATCTTAAGAAAATGGTTCTGAATTGTTTTGCTTAGATTTGTAAATGTTTTCAAAAGTTTGATGCTCTAATTTCAGTCTTTGCATACACACACACACACACACATATATATATTCAGTACATTAACTCAGAATAGCCCATTAAGTTTTTTTTCTTTTGTGAAGCTGCACTGAAAAATAAGTTTATTTTTATCTCTTTATGAATGTTGATTCTGGATAGAATTGCAGATAAAGGTTCAGCCTGATAGTTTATGGATAGATGGTTATAGCAAAGTTGATAAGAAAGGACGTGGTGGATGTTGGATGGGGAAAAGAGAATGTTAGTGAAGGCTGAGCCGGGGGGGGGGCTTTCCCTCCTTGTATTTCTGGGCTCTGAGCCAGGCTAAGAAGGAGAAGCGACATGGATAGTTTTGGAAGTTGGAAAGAAAGATTAATAGTAAAAGGGAAAAAATTACTCATGTAAAGTTGAGAGAAGAGAACGCACATGGGAGGCTGAAGCAGGTACACGAAAGAAATGAATGTTGAAGAGGGGGAGGAGTTATGTGTTTTGGTTTTGGCTGATGTTGTGGATGGTACACAATGGCTGGACAGGTTGTGACATCTAGTGGTGATGCCATTTCAATACAGGCCTCAACTCTGGAAAATTTGCCTTGTCCTGTTTGAAATGATGGATGGGAGTTGCATGAAGAAGAATGTTACTCAGTATTTGCATAATCTGGCACAGATTTTGTCTTCTATTCCAGTACAGGCTCAGGCTGCCCTACCACCTGTCTCTGACCATTGTTCCTGGAGAGTGGGTTCAGGTGAAAAGAACTGTCACCTATAAGTACCAGTCCTGAGTGGTCCCAACCATGCCAAGTCTTCATGACCTCAACTGCAGTTAGAGTGAATCAAGGTGGGAGTCCATGGAAAGTCCCATCATTCCCTCTCCAGTGACAAGCTCCGCAGCTGGACGGCCTCAAAGTGAATTTTGACCTGCTTCGCCTGTTGAACTGTTTCCATCTAACTAGGAGAAAAGTTTCAATGGACTGGACTACCCCGGAACTTGGGTTCATAATATCTAGACTGTGTATTGCTATATTTTTGTTGCTGCTGTTTCCCTCACACCTTTCTTCAGACCATGGGTCCAATACTTAAAGGAACAAAAGGGAGCTGTGTTCATAACAAGAGTACATATTCCACTTGCAAAATGGGGGATAGGGTCATTTGTTATGCTCTTGTCAATACAGTAAAACCTTACCAACAACTTCAAATCTAGACATATGGAAGGACGCACAGACTATACCTCTTGAGAAGAATAATTTGAGACTTATGGACAAATGCCAGAGTCTCCTTTGATGCATGTTAAACCTACTGACTATAATCAAGCTAAATGGACTAAGTATGGAGACAGGCTTACTCATTTAATGCAAACTACATCCTACCCAACCTGGCACAATCAAAGGAAAATTCAGAGGAGTTCACCCTGGGCATCATGGCGACACAGATGAAAGAAACTGGAGCTCTGGTTTCCTAGTCCGATTTCATCTGGAGACCCAAAGAGGTCAGAAAGTTGCCCTGGAGAGGCAACGAGGAGGAAGGGAAACCTTGGGAATTCAGAGCCAACGGCTGTTGCCCAAATGGACCAAGGAAACTCTTTAAACAAGTGGTAGAAAGGCTGTCGGCAAATACACAAACAGCCCAAGCCATAGACAGCCAGGGAAGAGCGAAGAGCCACACCAGTGCCGCCGAACAGCTGACTGTCAACGTGTTTGATCTGGGTGAGATTCTTTTTAATTTCTCTTCCCTATGGACTTTTAAAATATAATTCCCTGAACTGGATAACTTTTAAAAGTAAAAACTCCAGGAAGACTTGGGAAAAAGAGAGTTAAAAGTGGCGAGAAATCTGGAATGGGGGAACAAATTAAGGAATATAAAAATATGCAGAAAAGATTTGAGACTGATTGAAAAGAAAAAATGATAATCTGTTGTTGGCTAATTTTTTTGATTTGGGAAGATTTTTTTACTTTGTTGTGAAAGAGCATTTTAAATAAAAGTTTTGCTACTGGATAGAGACATTATAAATAATGAGGACATCTAGTGGTGAAGGAAGATACTACAATAATACAGAAAAAAAATCAAAAGAGTGATGACCTTGAAACAATACTTGTGCTAAACAAAGAACATCCAGAGGAACAAAAGAAAAAACAAATATATTTTTTAACTACATCTTTCAACTTTAGACATAACTATTATAGAAACTATTTAGAGACAGGGTTTTTTTCCTTTTCTTTTCTTCTCTAATATTTTTGAACTAACAGAAATATTTGGATTAGACTTATGCAGTTGGTGTTTTTTATTTTGCTCAATAACAGCTTAAAGTAGTTGGCTTTTTTTTAAAAAAAAAAAACTTGAATTAGTCTAAAGCAGTTGGCTTCCTTTTAAACTTGGATTATAGCCTAAAATAGTTGGCTCCTTTTTAAAGTTGGATTTCAGCCTAAAACAGCTGGCTCTTTTTAAAGTTGGATTATAACCTAAAGCAGTTGGCTTGTTTTTTTTTCCTTCTTTTTTTCTCTTCTCCCTGTGAATTTACAAAATTTGCCTGATTGAACAATGAGTGCACCAAACCTTACTAAAATTATAAAAAAACCCTGCTTCTGCACCCTCTTCTGGAACATCTAGTCCAGCAAGTCAGGGATCTATTGAAGCAATGTTACAACAAGAGAAGGCAAACCATCTCCAAAAAGAGATGCACGCGACTTTACAACTAATGCAAGAAATTATGCAGAAGAATCACCAAGAAACAAAAAGCAATCTTGATAAGCTAAATGAACAAATGCTTGACATAAAGACACAATTTGAGGTTCATCAATAAATGATTCTTAAAAATGAACAAAGAATTCAGAAGGTGGAAGATCAAGCACTAATGACAGCAAATGAAAGACTAGAACAAGCAAATAAAAACGTAGGAGTGGTCGCTGCTTTGGAAATGGAGAAAGCTGTACACTATTTGAGATTCCAGAACATACCCGAAGATAAAGAGGAAAATATAGCAGAAGTGATTATTAATCTATTAGCAGAGGCCCTAGAAATGGAAAGACCAGAGATGCAGCAAGAAGGGGATGAAATATTTAGAATGAATTCAAGTTACGCAAGGAAACACAAATTGCCCAGAGAAGTTCATGTAAGATTTATGAAGAAAACAATGAGGGATGAGAAATTAAAAAGAGTTAGAGATGATCCATTACAATATAAGGATAAAGAAATAGTAGTGCTGAAACAGATTCCCAAGATAATAAGGGATACTCAAAGACAATATCATTTCTTGACTACAAAGCTGATTGCAAAAGGAGTAAATTTTAGATGGCTGATGCCAGAAGGGATTTTAATCAATTGGAATACCGTATATACTCGAGTATAAGTCGACCCGAGTATAAGCCGAGGGACCGATTTTCCCACAGAGAACTGGGAAAAATTGGTGACCCGCGCATAAGCCGAGGGGGCATTTTGGCTGTTCCTCCCTGGCCGCCTCGGCCCCCCCGGCCCTGTCAGTGAG
>NW_015388256.1:457333-461270 GCF_001527695.2 Protobothrops mucrosquamatus | reverse complement strand
AAAGTCCTGAGCCGAGGTTTCAACAAAGATTACAACTTTATTTTGATCAAAACAGAGAGGGGCTGCCTGATTCCTCTTCGTGGCTGGTAGAGGAATGAAGGCAAGCAAGCAGAAAAAATGTCTTCCACCTTTTATACCTTTCCAGAACAAAAAGATCAGGTCTTGGTACCTTGGTACCAGGCATAAGATGGCACAAAAAAACAATTCTTAGATGATGACTCATACACAGCAAGCCAGGCTCCATTCGTAACTCCTTTTTCCCCTACCCTTACTGTGCTCTTTTTATATAAGCAATCACCTATACCTAAAGCATGAAGCCCTTACTTTTCCAATATATATATATAAAGCATCTGATCAAGCAATTAACTACAAAATAATGATTACAAAATAACAAAACAATGATTACATGATAACACTATAAGTATCAATATAAAATGGTTACAATATATAAAATAAATGCTAATGTCAAACTTAAACATACTAAAATCATAAGCACAATAAAATCCCTTCACTCCTCCCTTTTTAATATAAAAGCCGAATAGGCACTAAGAACCCTGGAAATGGGGGGTATAATCAGAAGGTAAAGGTCTTAAAACCATAGCTTTAGCAGGTTTATCGTTAAAAACAGGAGTAGCAGCAAAAGTCAATCCAGATATAGTGGACAGAACAATTCTTTGAATAAGTGGAATTTTAGGTTGGTAGAAAATCGCAGGAAGGCACATCTGAAGGGAGTCTGGATAACTGCAGTTTCAAACCCTCCAACTGTTGACTTTGCCACTGGACGTTGGGAGCTGGAACCTTCTTTATACGGGAACAGTGAATCCACGCCTTTATGCCAGGAACCTTCACAGCTGTTGGAGTGCTGAGCAGCACCTGGACCGGTTCTGACCACTTGGCAGCAATGCTCGAGGGGTTGAGTTTTTTCACATGGATCCACTCTCCAGGTTCCACAATAGGAGGCAAGTCAGGGATCACTGGAAGGGCAGCTTTGACCTGTTGGGAGATAGAAGACAACACCTGCGACAGTTTCTGCAAATACAAAGAAACATTCTCCTCTCCTTCATCCGCCTCCATAACATAATGAGAAACAAAAGGTCTACCATACACCATTTCAAAAGATGACAATTGGAGCTTCCCCCTAGGAGTTGCTCTTACACGAGTCAGAGCAATGGGAAAAATGTTGGGCCAAGTTAAGGAGGTCTCCTGGGACAACTTTGCCATGTGACCTTTCAAAGTCCTATTCATGCATTCCACTTGAGCCGATGCTTGGGGCCTGTACGATGAATGAAGGTGCCAGTCAATGTGCAAAAGTTTGCACACCCCCTGAACCACTTGAGAGACAAAATGGTGGCCATTGTCAGACTCAATGGATTTAGGAAGTCCAAACCGTGGGATGATCTGCTCAACAATAGTCTGGGATACTTCACAAGCCCTTTGGGTGGTAGTAGGTATAGCTTCTGGCCATCCGGTGAACATGTCCACAAAAACTAAAAGATTCCTCTTGGCCCCATTCTGTGGCATTTCTGTAAAATCTACTTGCCATGCTTCTCCAGGATATTAAGCAACACAAAGGGCCCCCTTAGGTAGAGGTTTCCCTCCTGTAGGGTTATTTCGTTGACAAATCTCACATTGGGAAGAAGCTTGCTGAGCCAGAGCTCGCAGATTGTGATTGCAATACCTCTGTTTTAGCCAAAAATGAAGCTTCCTTGGGGAGCCATGAAAAGCATCATGAGTTCGCTGTACAATTTTCCACACAAGGGCAGTAGGGAACTGGATTTTATCCTCAACTGTCCACCATCCATTAACCCATTTCCCTCTATCTCTCAGTTGATCTCTCTGGTCATATATGGGAGGGAAAGTGTCACAATCCTCTACTGGTACCAGGGGACAAGTCTTGGCAGTGGTTACAACCGGCTGATAGGCTGTCTGCCGAGCCCAATAGTCCGCAGCTCGGTTGCCTTTAGTTACAAAGCCCTCATCCACCTGATGTCCTTTGCAGTGGATAATAGCAAGGTCCTTTGGCAGTTGGATTGCAACCATGAGCTCCTCCAAAAGAGCCTTCATTTTTAAGGACTTTCCATCAGGGCCTGTATAGCCACTCTCCTTCCATAAAGCAGCATGGGTGTGCACGGCCAAAAAGGCATATTGGCTGTCAGTATAAATGTTCACTCTCTTGCCCTGGCCCAATACACAAGCAGCGATCAAAGCTTTTAATTCAGCAGCTTGAGCTGAAAATGAGGCAGGAATGGGTCGCTCATCAGTAACTATAACATAACCAGAGTATCGGACCCCATCTTCCATAAAAGAGGAGCCATCAGTCCAATATGACACATCTGGGTTTCCAAGGGGTTCCATTCTTAAATCAACTCTAGCACCTGTGATTGATTGTAAAACTTCTAAGCAGTCATGGGGTTCTGCATTTTCTTCTGGAACAGGCAATAATGTAGCTGGGTTGAGGGTGTCACATCGGCAAAGTTGAAGATTTTCCTGTTCTATGATCTGGCTCACATACCTTCCAACGTGGGCAGAGGTGGCCCACGCTGGCAATTTTTGCTCCAATAATACTTGAACTGCATGGGGTGTGTAAACCTTCAAAGGAGTTCCCAATATGATTTTGTGACTTTCAGTAACCAGCTCAGCCACAGCTGCAATTGCTCTGAGAAAACCAGGCCATCCTTTCACTACAGCATCCATGGTTTTAGACAGGTAGCCCACAGGTAACTTGTCAGGGCCCACTTGTTTTATTAGGACCCCCAAGGCACATCCACCCTGTTCTTTGCAATACAGTTGAAAACCTTGAGATTGATCTGGCAACACCAAACTAGTAGACTTAATTAAGGCATCCTTCAATTGTCGCCATGCCTGGGTATGTTCACGAGTCCATTCCCATGCCACATCTTGTTGTGTTAGGGCATAAAGCGGTTTAGCAATCAGGGATAGCCTGTGATGCCTAAAAAAGTTCTAAGTTGTTTAACATTGGTGGGTAAAGGCAGGGCAGAGATGGCTTGAATTCTACTGGCATGAAGGCAACGGTGTCCTTCTTTTAAAACATATCCCAAATATTGAACCTGGGGAAGGGCCCACTGGATCTTTTGCTTAGAGACCTTATATCCTCGTTCAGCCAAAAGGTTCAACAAATCAACTGACCCTTGTAGTAAAAGGTCCTTATCTGCTGCAGCAAGCAATAAATCATCCACATACTGTAACAACGTACACCAAGGGGCAGAAAAGGCCTCCAAATCTCGAGCCAAAGCAGAAGCAAAAACAGTAGGACTGTTCTTGTAGCCCTGGGGGAGCTTTGTCCATGTCAATTGTCCCTTTACTCCCGTCTCTGGATCCTCCCACTCAAATGCAAAATAGTCTTGACACTCAGGGGCCAAAGGAATACAAAAGAAAGCATCCTTTAAGTCAATTACAGTATACGATTGTTGTTTTTGCCTGAGAGTGGTGAGTAAAGTATAAGGATTTGCCACTACAGGATGCAAGGCTTGGATTCGAGAATTGGCTTCTCTCAAATCGTGAACCATTCTCCAGGACCCATCAGGCTTGGGAACTGGGAAGATTGGAGTGGACCAGGGAGACTGGGTGGCTCGTAAAATCCCATTTTTTAAAAAGGCTTGGATGAACCCCTGGATGCCAATTCAGGCCTCCCTTTTTATTGCATACTGCCGTAAGGAAACAGGTTGGGCCCCTGGGACAACATAATGAGCAAATCCTGGGATTCCATGAGACTAAACTTCAGGGGAAATGGAATCTGGAAAAGAAACAGGAGGTGCACTAGCATCCAGATAACAAATATAAGCTTGCAAAGCTGGAAAATCCAAAGAAATACCCTGGGGTTGACAAGTGATTGTTGCTCCCAATTTCCCCAGCAAATCTCTGCCCAGCAAATTAATAGGGCACTGGGGTAAAACCAGAAATGAGTGTTGAACTTTGG
>NW_015388256.1:453524-457057 GCF_001527695.2 Protobothrops mucrosquamatus | reverse complement strand
TAGGAGTAGTCTGAGAACTCAAACAGTCTTTAGGGGCAGGCTGCAAGACACTGTAAGTTGCCCCAGTATCTAAAAGAAAAACTTAGTTTCTTCCCCCTACCTGCAACTCCAAGAGAGGTTCAGGGGAGGAAACAAGACCTCTGGAGCCACATCATTATTGGGAGGGATAGCCGTCATTAGCATACATCTGCATTTTAGGATGAAACGGTTCAGCCTGTGGTGACAGCCGGGATGGAGGAGGTCCCCTGCTATTGGATGGAAATCCTCCCCTTCCCCTCCAGGGCACTTGGCTTTGTCTCTGTCCGCGGCCCCGATTCTTTGGACATACACTTTTCCAGTGGCCTCGTGTTTTGCAAAGGGCACACTGGTCTCGCCCCAGGGTAGCCTGACGAGGCTGGAGAGCGACAGCCAAAAGTTGGGCATTTATTTATTTATTTATTTATTTTTTATTTATGCTTCCTCATGTTGTCTTCCTCCTTCCCCTCTGCAGCCTCCTCCCTCTGGGCATAAACTCCGAAAGCAATTTGTATTAAGAGTTCAAAAGTTTGAGCACTAGGTGAAACAAGTTTTTGCAATTTGCACCAAATATCGGGGGCGCTTTGTGCAACAAAAGCCATTTTCAAAAGTGGTTCACTGGCTGGGCTATCAGGATCAATGTCTGTATAACAACGAAATCCATCTTTTAATCAGTTGATAAAATCAGTAGGACTCTCTTGTGCTGTCTGGAAAATCTGATTAACTCTATAGTAATTAACAGTCTTGGGGACCCCAGTTCTAATGCCATGGAGAATGGCTTTGTGAAAATTCAGTAAGGTACCATATCCCCCATCAGTGTTAACATCACATTCAAAACTTGGAACAAAAACAACTTCAGGTGCTGGCCACTGTTCAATGTCTCTTTGTCCATCATTTGTGGCTTCCTTCCATCCCTTAGTATATTCCTCCAAGGCTTTTTTCAAAACCTGGCGTTTGTCCTCAGCCCCCCAAAATCCAGATAACAAAGTGTCTATATCAGGGACTGTTGGCTTGTGGGTGGCAAAAATCCTTTGAAATAAATCAACGTACTGCTGGGGGGATTCTCTAAATGGTGGCAAGTTAGCTTTCCAGTTAAAAAGGTCACTGGTGGTAAATGGGGTGTGAACCAGGACTATTTTTCCATTTGCTGCTGGCACCTGTCACAGCGGGCATATTGTCTTCTCCTCCAAGTGATAAACTTTGCCCTGTCTCGTGTGAGAAGGGCTTTGAATCCGTGCAGCAGGATCTTCGTCTTCAGAGATGGAGAGAAGGGGGGCTGCGGGGGAAGCAGCAGCTGAATGCAAGGACGGAGAAGAGACAGAGGGGGCTGTGGGGGAAGAAGCAGCTGAGCTCAGGGGTGGAGCTTCAGATGCAGCAGCAGGAGCAGTTGGGATCACATAAGGTGGTGGGTAATCTTCAGGTTCAGGACAAGTTTGATTTGCTTTCTTTTGAAACTTATTTATTTCTGGGCGGACTGGACAGACCAAATTCAAAACCTCTGGAGGGACTAACAGGCCACATTGTTTTAAAATGTCCTGTCGGATGCTCAAATTAAAGAAAAAGCCTGCATATAATTCTTCATCCATCCGCCCTTGTATAGCGAGAACATCTGTAAGCTTATTAATAATATCCAAGTCCACAGACCTTTCTCTTGGCCAAGGTTGTTGCCCAGGGCCCATAAAATAAGTTGGCCACACATCAACACAAAGCACCACCAGATGTTGTCTGACAGGGTTAAATGTAACAGCCACTTGAGGTTCAAAACATCCCAATTTTTCAAAACACATTGCAGAGTACATTCAGATTTAATTTCTTTCTTTAAATTACTCTGACGATTCCCCATATTTTTTTTCTTTTTTCTTTTTTCTTTTTACTTCAAGATAGTTTCTCGGCTTCCTCCCTTTTCACTTAATTAATTTGTAATTTTGTAATTAATTTTTCCTTTGGAGGACTAGTCGGGGAGATCAGCCCCCTATCTTATTCCAAAATTACCAAAACCTCTGCAAAAAAAATTACATATGAGGGAAGTTAGCCCAAAGAAGGAAATATTAAAAGGGCAGGAAAATATATTTTTCACCAAAAGGATTTTTAAAAGCATTTTTTGAAAAGCAGAAACCAAACCTGGCCCCAAATTTCTTTGCCCCAAGCAAGAGCCAGCCCTATACAAATGCAGATGTAAGACCATCAGGAAGGCTGGAGCCAGGAAGCTCAAGAAGACAAAGAAACTCTTAAGAGTCATTAGCCCAGCCCCAGGGAAGCAGGAGATGACTTTTGGGACATAATAGGACTGAACCACAGATACTAAGGCCTAGAAAAGCACTCAGACTCAGTTCAAAGTTCATGCCACAGGAAGAGGAAACTATTCCAAACAAAAAGCTAGAGAGGGTATAAAAAGCTACTGCCCATGTGCTCACCCCTTCCTTCTCTCCTCTGCTCTTTCCTGAAGAACCATCTTTCTGCTTCTGCAATAAACTGTAACCATCTTCCCAAAGCAGTCGCCATGTTGCTTATTTATTCCCGGCTTGGATGAACCAGGATGAAGACTTTACTTCTGACACATACCAATTTAATTACTTTTCTTAAATCTCTCTATCCTGTATTAGGACAGTTGCTTGGCTTCCTCTTTTCTTACATTTATTCATTTATTTTTATGCTTATCTATAGAGGACTAGTCAGAGAGATCAACCTGCTGCCTTATTCCAGGATTTCCAAAGCTTTTTTATTTCTTTTACTC
Organism: Protobothrops mucrosquamatus; assembly: GCF_001527695.2. Classification (NCBI taxonomy): domain Eukaryota; kingdom Metazoa; phylum Chordata; class Lepidosauria; order Squamata; family Viperidae; genus Protobothrops; species Protobothrops mucrosquamatus. The sequence goes on along the minus strand of NW_015388256.1, from coordinate 454,308 downwards.
ACCAAGGCGCCTGTTGCAATTTCTCCTGTCAGTGGAGAAGCATGAAACCTCGTTGAATTCGGGCGTTCAGGTTCCTCAGACACGGATCCCACCAGCAACGATGAAGCATAGAATCTTCCAGGTCAAACACCCAGGAGCGCTCTAAGACTCACAATTCAGTTGTCGTTGGTTTCGTCCTGCTGAGAATTGAAGGCTCGCTGGGACCTTAACAGGGGTCTCCAGATGTGGGGGGAGAGCCATTGTGGCTTCCACCACATTAGGCACCAGGATGTAAGGTTTTCCACTTAGCCTCACGATTGCCCCAGCGTTACTTAGGAATTTAAAAGAGCCAAAGAAAGTCCTGAGCCGAGGTTTCAACAAAGATTACAACTTTATTTTGATCAAAACAGAGAGGGGCTGCCTGATTCCTCTTCATGGCTGGTAGAGGAATGAAGGCAAGCAAGCAGAAAAAATGTCTTCCACCTTTTATACCTTTCCAGAATAAAAAGATCAGGTCTTGGTACCAGGCATAAGATGGCACAAAAAAACAATTCTTAGATGATGACTCATACACAGCAAGCCAGGCTCCATCCGTAACTCCTTTTTCCCCTCCCCTTACTGTGCTCTTTTCATATAAGCAATCACCTATACCTAAAGCATGAAGCCCTTACTTTTCCAATATATATATAAAGCATCTGATCAAGCAATTAACTACAAAATAATGATTACAAAATAACAAAACAATGATTACATGATAACACTATAAGTATCAATATAAAATGGTTACTATATATAAAATAAATGC
>NW_015388256.1:451378-453055 GCF_001527695.2 Protobothrops mucrosquamatus | reverse complement strand
CATGAAGCCCTTACTTTTCCAATATATATATAAAGCATCTGATCAAGCAATTAACTACAAAATAATGATTACAAAATAACAAAACAATGATTACATGATAACACTATAAGTATCAATATAAAATGGTTACTATATATAAAATAAATGCTAATGTCAAACTTAAACATACTAAAATCATAAGCACAATAAAATCCCTTCAATAATTTTTTGGAAAATCCATAACTTGGAAAAATGTATTATATATCAGCTCAACAAAAAAAAGAGTAGTAGTTATATATGTCAAAGAGACAATAGATTCCAAAATGATTTATGCAGATGAAGAAGGAAGAATACTAATGGTAGAAATATTCTTAAATCAAAAACAGATACTTTTGATAGCAATATATGCACCAAATAATAAACAAGAAGAATTTTATCAAAACCTTCACAGAAAAATAGTAGCAATGGAATATCAAAATATATACTTAACCAGGGATTTCAATGCAATAGGAGACGGGACATTAGACTATAAAAGCAGTAAATCAGAGAAACAAAGAAGAAAAATATTACCTAAGACTTTTTTCAATATGATAGAGGAAATTGGTATACAAGATATCTGGAGAGAAACGAACCCAGGAAAATCACAATACACATTTTATTCTAATAGCCATAAATCTTGGTCCAGAATTGATATGATTTGGGTGACACCTGAATTAAGGGTTAATATACCAGAAGTTGAAATAGAATTAGGTACTTGGGCAGATCATAACCCCTTAAAAATGGTGTGGAAAGGAATGCAGAAAAAATTAAGATGGACTTTGAATCAATCTATATTAAAAGAGAAAGAATTTGAGACTTCCAGTGGCATTCGCCGCGCCGATGGCGGCTTTCTTTTAAGCCATCCGTCTCGGGGCTGCGTGAAAGCTGCAGGAACAGCGATCAACAGCTGTTCCACGGCTGAAACCTCTCTCCCCGGGCAAAGGGGAGGTGGTGAATTCTTCTACGGATAGAGGTCGAGTTCCCTAGTCCTCTTTTTAGAGGACGAAGGTGAGAACTCCCTCGGAGTCCGGTGATTTCTCCGCACCTCGGGATGCCTTTGTTCTTCGGAACAAAGCCAGATGCTGCTTCCACCTCTGTCAATTAAAGAGACTGTGAGTAAAATTTATAAACAGACGGAGCTGACCAGGAGGATTGGTTATTAGATAATCTTGAGACTTTGACTCAGAAAATAAGTATCTTCTTCATTTGTTATTTAAATTAGAAGAAGAAAGAAAAATATGGCTGCGGAAGGGTGTTTCCTTGTTTGATACTTAAGAGACTTTCACTTTTAACTGGTGCCTGAGAGAAGATGAAATAATGTATTAGTTTTCGTTAATTCTAGTAAAGAGCAAGCTTTCTATTCCTTTTTTCTCTCTTAGTATACTCAATATTTGTTGCTTTTTTGAAATTATAAGAGACTTATAAGAAGTTAAAAGAAAGTAAAAAAAAGGCTTCTAAACGTGTCGGAACTTCTGCTCCCCCGAAAGGCTCGATCTCCTCTCCAGCTGTTCAAACACCTCAACAGCCAAAACCTAAGACTCCTCCACCTTCTCCCCTATCTCCTCAAATTACACTTAAAGATTTACAAGATGCTTTGATGAACACAGCAAAACAGATTCGAATAGAGGCAGAGGAGCTTTTTGAAAGGAAAAATGCAGA
>NW_015388256.1:444154-447542 GCF_001527695.2 Protobothrops mucrosquamatus | reverse complement strand
TTACAGCTGAAATTCTTCCCAACAGAGATAATTGCAATTTTTTCCAATCATTTAAATCCTTTTGTACCTTAGCCCATAAAGCTTCATAATTATTCTTATACAATTTTGTGTTAGAGGCTGTAATATAAACCCCCAAATATTTTACCTTTTTAACCATTTCAAAACCTGTAAGTGTAACTAACTTATCTTTATCCTCCTTGAACATATTTTTCGATAATATCTTAGTCTTATTAGAATTTACCTTAAAACCAGAAACTTTCCCATATTGTGCAATAATTTCAACCACCTCAGTTACCGAATCTGTCGGCTGAGTTAGTGTTAACACTAGGTCATCTGCAAAAGCTCTTAATCTATAATCAATCTTATTAACCTTAATTCCTGTTATTACAGAAGATTCACGAATTTTAATTAACAAAATCTCTATTGTTAACACAAATAACAATGGGGATAAAGGACATCCTTGTCTAGTTCCTTTTTCAATTTTAAATGCTTCCGTTACCCCCCCATTAACTATAATCTGTGCTGACTGCTGTTGGTAAATGGCCTTAAGAGCAGAAAAAAAGTTTTCCCCAAAATTCATTCTGTCTATAACCTGAAACAAAAACCCCCAATCTAATTGATCAAATGCTTTTTCAGCATCTAAAAATATAAAAGCAGCCGGAATTTGATTATTCCTATCCAAATATTCCAATAAATTGGTAATCTGTCTTACATTATACTTCATATATCTTCCCGTTATAAATCCAGATTGATCACTATGAATCATTTGGCACAACACTTGCATTAATCTATTTGCCAATACTTTAGAAAAAATCTTGTAATCTATATTCAATAAAGATATAGGTCTGTAATTCTTAGGTTGCGTCAAATCCTGACCCTCCTTTGGTATTAAAGCTATAAAAGCAGTCCTCCAAGTAGAAGGTACCTCCTTGCCCAGCAATATACTGTTAAACAGTTCCTGTAAAGGTTCTATTATTTCTTCAATTAGTGTCTTATAATAAACTGCTGCAAATCCATCTGTACCTGGCGCTTTACCAACCTTTAATTGTTTAATTGCTCCCTTAATCTCCTCAACTGTAATTAAACTATTCATTTTTTCCCTTTGATTGTCTGACAATCTAGGAAAGTGTGCCTCCTGTAAGTACTTATCTATTTCTCCAATTTGTATTTTTTCAGAGGCATACAACTTAGAATAAAACTCCAAAAAANAGTTCTCACCTACATCGTCCATATAGGACGACTCGGGAACTCAACTCCTACCCCGGGCAGCTCACCTATCCCCTTATGCCCAGGGGAAAGGTATCAGGCCATTTGACAGCTGGTACTGGCTGTCAAAACGGCTTTTACGCGAAACAGGCGGGAGGCAGCAAACAGCTGCGACCGACGAAGTCGCCTGCCACCGGAAGTCCTAGGAAAGATCTTAACATTCTTCACCCTGGAAAGAAAGTCATTAGTTATCCAAAAAAAAAAAACAATTCTCGAATAGGATTGGTGCCTATCCGAGAAAAAAGTATAGTCTTTCTCATCCATATTCCGTTCTTTCCATATGTCCTCTAGTTCCAATTCCTCTTTCAGATCAAAGAAAGTTTTGGGCAATGTTGAATTAAAAGCTGTGCAGGAACCTTTCTTATCTTTCCTTGAATCTAAGACACCATTCCAGTCTCCCATCATAATAACAGATTTATAATCCAGTTGATTTAACTTCTGATGTATCAATTTATAAAACTGTTTCTGCTGTTGATTTGGAGCATATAATCCAATAATAAGACATTTCTTCCCGTTCAAAAGTATTTCAATAAAAACATATCTTCCTTCTGGGTCAAAGTCAATCAGTTTAGGCAAAAGCTCATTCTTAACATAAATAACTACTCCACTTTTTTTCTGGGGCGCAGGTGCAATAAAATGTGTTCCCAATCGTAAATTGATCAAATACTTTTGATCTTTTGCTGTAATATGAGTCTCTTGCAAGCAAATAACTTCATTTTTATGTTGCTTCAAATAATAAAATACCTTTTTTCTTTTCTGCGGTGAATTCAAGCCATTAACATTCCATGTCAGGAACCTTGCCATCTTTAGTGGCAGAGAGCCTCAGGAACGCCCCTTGCAAATCAGTCGACACTGATTTCTTTGGTCTCGCTCCTCCCACTGACTCTGAAGTTACCTGCTGCTCTATAGGTACCGCATCCACTCTTCTTTGCTCTCTTTCTTTATGTCTATGAGCTGCACGGGTCATTCTCTGTGATTTTGGATCATCTTTAATTTCCAAAAGTTGTAACTCTGCTTGAATTTGATCTTGTAAGTTGATAACACTTGATGATGATGTGGCTCCTTGAATATCTTTATCTTCTTGAATTCTTTCCTTCCTAATACCTTGTGGAGATGCTGATGGGCCTGCTTTCAAAATTGAACTATAAAAATCTCTTGCTTTTGCCACTGTATTAAGACGATAACACACGCCCATATAATTAACCATTATACCAGCTGGTATCTCCCATCTGAATTGTATTTGTCTCCCTTTCAATTCTTCAGACAGAAAAGCAAAATCCTTTCTTCTTCTGAGTATCTTGGGTGGTATTTCTTTTAAAATTATCACATCTTGATCTAAAATTTGAAATCTCTGTTTGTAAAAAGCTTGAATAATTTCATTGCGGATTGATTTTTTTGAAAAGTAAACAACCACATCTCTTGGAAGGTTTCTCTGTCTCGCTACCCATGAATTGATTCTAAAAAAATTTTCCACTTCTCTCTTGACTTCTTCAGGTTGGCAGGACAAAACCAAAGCTAATTCTGTTACAATTTCCTCCTCCAGTTTTTCTTGAGCATTTTCTCTCAATCCTCTTATTCTCAACGCATGTTCCATTTCTCTAAATTGTGACATAAGAATCTCATTCTGATTTATATCAGTGCTTTCTTCCACTTTCCCCATTCTGATGTCCAAAACTTCAACATGTTCCTCCACATCTTCCACCCGCACGGCAATGCGATCTACATGGTCAGCCAGGCCTTGCAATGCAAACACTATGTCCTCTCTCAGCTCAACATTTTTTTCTTCAAGTTTTTCCTCAAGTTTCTTTTCAAACAGCTCATCCATTTCACATCTAATCTGTTTGGCAGTGTCCTTTAAAGCATCTTGTAAATCTTTCAATGTTAAGGCTGGCATTGGAGGAGAAGGTGGGGGGGTAGGTTTTATCTGCTGTGATATCTGAACAGCTGGAGAAGAAGAGCTCAAGCCTTTCTGAGGAGGGAAAGTTCCCCCACGCTTTGAAGCCATTTTACTTTCTCTTCCCCTCTTCTCTAATTTGATTTATATAATATAATATCCAATAATGTCCAATAAGATTTCCTTAAAACTGCCACCAAAAGCAGAAGCAAATAGCTTGCCCACCAA
>NW_015388256.1:438240-440954 GCF_001527695.2 Protobothrops mucrosquamatus | reverse complement strand
AGATGTTTTATAGGTGGCATTTGGATCCTCAAAAATTGTCATGCATGTATCCTAATTTACAGCCCAAATGTTGGAGATGTGGAAGTTTAGATGCAACTTATTTTCATATTTGGTGGACGTGTAGGGAAATAAAAGCATTTTGGATTAAGGTTTGGTGGAATATTCAAAATATTTTTAAGAAAAAGATAAAGTTTACACCACAGTTATTTTTATTAGGTATTATGGGAGATTTGGATGCTAAAGAAATGAATCTGATGTTAAATCTTATAACAGCTGCAAGACTATTGGTAGGTCAAAACTGGAAGACGGATTGTTTGCCTACGGTAGAAGAATGGTCTCTTAAAGTGTCAAATTTAGCAGAAATGGCTAAGATTTCTGCTTATTTAAAGGATCAATCACAGGAAAGATATATTTCGGTTTGGAGAAGATGGATAGATTTTATTCAGAATAAATATGGAACTGAAAAGTTCAATTTGGTGTTTGAGTAAATTTTACAGTATTGTTACTGTGAATATTTTATTATATTTTTTATATTTTTATTATATTTTATTATATTGATATTATTATTATTTTGAGTAGTAATTTTGTTTAATAATTAAGTTGATTATTTGTTTATTATTGTGTTTAATTTTAAATTATCTAAATTTATTTTAAAAGGGAGTTAAAGTGTGTTATAGATTTGGTTACATAATTAGTTGGATAATGTTACTTAAATTATGATTAATATATTTGTAACCCTGTGAACAGCTCTGGGAAGTGGGGGGGTGGGGGGTTATGGGTGTTTTGGGGGGCGGGCAAGGGGGTTTATTTTGTAAATGTTATAAAACTTTTAATAAAAAAAAAAGAGAGAAAGAATTTATAGACTTAGCAACAAAAGAAATGGAATTTTTCTTCAAAGAAAATAAAAAAAGGAAAATTCAATACGATTAAAGGAATCAGCACTTCTCAGTGCAACTCTGATTCCTGCAACCTGGTGTGCTGTGAGATAATCAGACCAGCAGACTTCTCAGCAACATTTGGACCAGCTATCGATTAAACTGGACACAAATATGCATTCAATTTGACACTATTATACCACCATCCCAAAAACATTTTCGAGCTTTTCATTCTTTTTACAATGAACTGGAAACCACAATTGAAATTCTCTCAGCATCAAAAAATCTTTTTATTGATCTGGCCCCAAAGAATTGCTTCATCTCTGAATGTGACTAACTGTTATATGTGTGTGGGTACTAGAATGGGTGAACAATGGCCTTGGGAAGCATGTGAAATAAATGTTACTGCCCTGACTAGTCAAAATCTCACTGGGAAAAGCCATCAATAGACCCAACATGTGGACTCTGACCACTTCCATAGTGGGAAGTCTCTGTTTTAAAAAGAGGTTCTGGTAAAAGCCTTGGGGAGATTTAGGTGTGAACATCTCTTGTAGGTGAGCACCTCAGTATCCTTTTGGTAGATTACCACTGATTCGGCCTAACCCCAAACTCCCATGGCAAACATTCCCCAACTGTCTACCTTATAGGCCAATCTAACAGATGCCACCCTCAACTGAACTGCCCCAGGTGGACCTACTACTTGGCAAGAAGATAGAATATAAGTTATAGGACTCTTGTTTATATGCTTAATAGAATTGTTAGACTGCAAACTGTATTAGAATTACAAATCAAGGGCATTTAGAATGACATAATGCTGTTTTGCTTCTTTATACTATGCTTGCACAGGAACCTCCATTAGCCCAAGGCGAGAAGTACACAGAAAGATAAAGAAAATTAATTGGTTAAGATAACACTACAAAATTAAAGGGAAGTATGGCTTTCCTTTTACATGTTGCTGCCTGTGTGTGTGTGTGTGTGTGTGTGTGTGTGTGGAGGAAATACACCCAGCTTCTTTGGAAACCTGGACAGCTGCCATGGACACAAGCTGGTTTGGAGAGATCTTTGGTAATAGGCAAAGGGAAAATTTTCTGGTTATCTTAGCATTTAGAAGTTTTTTTTTGTTTTGCCATCTTTGATTCCTGTTATCCAAAAACAGTTATTTCTACAATCTTGGGCATGAAGGTCATAGCATCCTCTGTAAGTAGTGATAAACCCCCTAAGCCAGCCAAGGTCCTGATTATCACCACAATAACAAAGGAATATACGTCATTGGTCACCAAGTAACAGAAAGCATTCTGTTACAAAAATTAAAGGGGGGAATGAAGGGTTCTGGAACAAAAGGAAATTGTTTAGTCTGTTGCTTTCTTGCTTTTTGTAATCAGTTTTTGCACCAGAGAAATTTCATGCAAGCTTGGGAAACATGTACATGGATGGGATATACTGCAAGAGGGAATAAGGGATTGTACAGGAATGATTGATGTCTTTCTTATGATGTAATGGCTCTGTTGTCTGATTTTCATTGGCTAACAAAGTTTATAAAGCAATGCTACCAACTTTTTAATCCGTGGCACTTCTGGACATAACTCTGCCAGGGTTCCAGATTGTTGGCCACCCAGCTGCTTAATTTGATCAAATAAAGTCCTGCTTGATCAAAAAGTCTCCGCTTGGTTTATCTGATTAGATTGATATGGTATCTCAAGTTCAAGTAAGAGACTGGGACCTTACACATTGTCCAGAATGGTATTGTGGGAAGTCAGAGCCCCAGAGAAAGAAATATTAAAAGGGCAGAAAAATATATTTCCTCAAAAGTATTTTAAAAAGCAGAAACCAACTTTGGCT
>NW_015388256.1:414192-438185 GCF_001527695.2 Protobothrops mucrosquamatus | reverse complement strand
GAAGCCAGAGCAATCAAGAAGACAAAGAGAAAATCTGCATGCCCCACCCAAACTCTAGGAGCCATTAGCCCCATCACCTGGGAAGCAGGATATGATAATAGGATTAAACCACAGATATCAAGGCCTAGAAAAACACTCAGAGATAGCCTCAAGGTTCATGCCACAGGAACAGGAAACTATTCCAAACAGGGCTAGAGAGGGTATAAAAACCTGCTGCCCATGTGCTCAACTTCTCTTTCTTCTCCTCTGCTCTTTCTTGCAAGGACCATTTTTCTGCTTCTTCAATAAACTGTAACCTTCTTCCCAAAGCAGTCGCCATGTTGCTTATTTATCCCCGGCTTGGATGAACCAGGATGAAGACTTACTTCTGACAAATTTGGCACCCCAGAATGGGACTCCAAGCTAACCTCTCCAATGGACTGAGACTGGTAAGCCCCATCTTGCTGGCAGCAGACCCCCTTGTGTCTGTGGATGGGTTTCCCAGGCCTTGCCCATGTGGAGCAAAGGTAGTAAAGGGAGTTTTGAGAGTTTGAGCTCAAGGGCTGCTTTGGAAAGAAGGTGAAGGTGAGTACCTCTAAATTTTAAGTTTAAAGCCCAGGGGAACAAAGAAATGTGTGTATTTTTGTTTGTGTGAGTGAGAAGACCTTTTTTCCAATCACAGTTGGATTTTGCTCCTTCTGGCCTTTCCTAGACGCAGAAAGGATCTGTTTAATTGGTAGAACCTGGAAAGCATGGGGGTTTGGTCAGGGCACAGAACCTTTTGTTAGGGAAAAGGAAGAGGCTGTGTGAAAATGAAATGGAATGAGTGAATGACAGAATTGGATTTGGGCAATTAGCTGGTAAGGCCCTGTAAGCAAAGCGAGCTAGGAGCAGCCACTTACCTCTGAAAGCAAGCAGAGGTCCGCACGGACATTCGAGGTCTGCGAAACAGTGGCAGTGAAGCCGGCCGGTAGGAGAGTAACCCATACCTTCTGAGGGGAAGCTAGAAGTGTCTTTACAGACCCCTTTTTGGTCTGAAAACGTGGCGGATCCCTCCAGGAGCCCACATACTCTGAGAGGGATCCAGAGTGCTCCGAGTCCCCTTTTTGGACCCACAAAACCGTGGCGGAAGGAGGAAGTCTCACAAGGAGGCTTCCGGTGTGTAGTGCCCGATAGTGTCAGAGGAAAACCCCCATTATAGAAGTAAGAAGAAGCATGGGAGGTTCCAATTCAAGGGCTGAGATAGGCTCCCCAGTGTAGAGCTTGCTTGAGGCCTGGTATGGGCTTTGCTGGGAAACCAATTTGGCTAAATAAAGGTACTTAAAAGGGAAAATAAGAAATAGTGATTCTCTCTCTATCTCTCTCTCTTCTCTATGCAACCATGTGGTATGTTTAAGATCTGTGCCTTCCCTAATTTGAGCTATCTGAAACTTATGGTGGGAATGACTAGGTTGTGTAAACCTAAGACTTCTGTTCTCTTGTCTTTGTGTAAATATGTTTGTCAAAGTCTGTGTGTGAGAGGTAAATGTGACTGTTAACTGTTTCAAATCCAAAGAAAAAAAAGAATTTTAAATTCTGCTAGAAATTCTGCTTAAAATAAGCCACAAAAAGGAAATACCTCACTCTGTTTGTCTGGCCAACAAACAGAGTGAAGAAAAAAAATGTTTGTTTGTTTGTTTTCCTCTTTCTCTCTGTGTACTCTTAAGAACAGCCTAAAGTTAGCAGGAGGGAATGTTTTAAGTTCATCTGCTAGAAAGATTTCACTCTTGCATTTAATAATATATAATAAAGTTGGAAGGGACCTTGGAGGTCATCTAGTCCAACCCCCTGTTCAGGCAGGAAACCATATACGAACTTTATCAAATGCCTTACTGAAGTCCAAGAAAATTATATCCACAGCATTCCTCTAGTCCACTAATTTTGTCACTTGGTCAAAGAATGCAATAAGATGTGTCTAGCATGATCTGTTTTTAACAAACCCATGTTGGCTTTTAGTAATGACTTTGTTTGCCTCTAGGTGTTTGCTGATTCTTGTTTGATTATCTTTTCCAGAATCTTCCCAGGTATTGAGGTCAGGGTTAGTAGTTTTCTGGATCTATTTTTTCTTTTTTTGAAGAGGGGAACTATATCAGCTCTTTTCCAGTCCTCTGGTAGTTCCCTAGTGCTCCAGGATCTTTGAAAAATATAGTTCAGTGGTTCTGAGATCACATCTGCCAGTTCCTTGAGAACCTTGGGTTGTAATCCATCTGGTCCTGGTGATTTGAACTCTTCTAGGCTGGATAAGTGCTCACTTACCATTTTCTTGCCTATCTTAACTTGTGTTTCTAATCTATTTTTTTACGGTACTGTTTTGCTTTTTTATTATTTTTGACTTTGGTCACAAGCCTTAGTTCATTTTGAGCCTTAGCTTTCTTCACCTCATCATTGTAGGCTCAGACTATTTGCTAATATTCTGCCTTAGGTATGTGCCCTCTTTCCACTTTTTATACTTGTCCCTCTTATCTTTCAATTTATTAGAGAGTTCTTTATGCAGCCATGCTGGTTTCTTGTGAGAGCTATTATTTTTTTTTCTTTGTTGATATTGTGCTAGACTGGATTTTTATTATCTCACTTTTCAAAATTTCCCAAGCTTCTTGAGTTGTTTCCCCTTGAGGATTCTCATCCATGGAATCCCTCCCAAGCCCTCTCTAAGTTTATTGAAATTAGCTCTCTTAAAGTCCAAGACTCTAGTTTGACTGTGTTCTATTGTCATGGGCTTCCTATGCACCTTAGTTAGCTGACTAGCAGAAAGTTCATCTATTTCCCTTTTTATATTGATCCAAATGCATTCAAGACAGTTTTCATCATTGTTGTGTCCTATTTCTGTAGATATATAGTTATTTCTTATATATAGAAAAACTCTGCCTCCTCCTTTATTTGGTCTGCTCCTTTTAAACAATTGAAATCCCTCTAGCTGAGTGTTCCATTTGTGGGTTTAATCCCACCACGTTTCTATAATGACAACTATATCATATTTGCCCTCATTCTTTATGACTGACACCTATGTATTAGTGCACTTTGTGTGACACTCGCTATTAAAAGCTTGATTTTGCTTGATAGCAAGGTTGATATTCTTGTCCACACACATCTATGTTACTTGCACTGCTAACCCTGTAATTTTTGATTGCTGGAGACAGGAATGTTCTGCATCAATTAACTCACTGTCCCTTGTTTAGTTCAAATATTCCTCCAGAAAATCTGTGAGTTTATTGCCAAGTAACTCAGTCCCTTCCTTTGATGGATGTAAACCATTTCTTTTGTACATTGTTTCATTGGAATACCATTTCATGGTTTCCAAAATTGTCATTCCTGATTTTTTGGTCAGTGTCTGTTGTTGGGTTAATTTCCTTCTCAATTCTGTCTAAAAGGTGTTAATTTTTGTTCCAGGGGGAATCCAGTGTTAAATTATTGTTATGTACCTTTTGGTGTTTCTATTCTAATTCTGTCAATTCTAATTTTCTGTCTATCCTTTTCCTGAAAAATGTGTGTCTATCTACAAGAGCCTTTTGAAGCTCAAGTCTGCTTGTGTAGGGAAATAATTTTCTTAAGTTACTTTTCTTATCCTATCACTTATTGGTGAAGCTACTATGAAACTTTTCTTATCCTAAATATATAAGCATTTCTCAATCTCCAAAACAATGTGGTCTATTTTAGAATAAATGTTAAAGGCAGATTCTCCTACCCCTGTAAAGTTGCACACCTTAAAATATTAGGCTTTTAAAATTATTTGGAGTTTTCAGCATTTTCAAACTGCCTGGCTGATTCTTTGACCATTGCAATATTGATGGCTTTTCAAACTGCCTGCAAGCTACCCCCCCCTTCCCTCATGTATTTCTCTTTTTCTTGCCCTTTGTTCTCCATACCTTTTGTCTGCCTCTCCTGGGAGAGTCCACCCAGAAAGGTGGGGAGACCTTGTTCTTGTATCTTTCAGCCCTGCAATCCTCCCCCAAACCTTTGGAAGCAGAGCACACTGACCCAGACACTGCCTCTATCCATTTGAGCCATGGAATTGAGTTTTGAATCCAACCATCCACTAAAAAGCCACCATGCAATCTGAGTGGAACATCCTCCCAAGTCCTACCATTCCCCAGATGCCTGTGAGAGCTGCAGAAGGAAGGAGTCCTGGAGCCACTGGTGCCATGTGAAGCCTCAGAAGAGAAAATTAGACTAAGGGGGGAGGGTGGAAACTCATTGTAAAGTTTTCTTTCTTGCCACATTTGTATTGTAATAAGCCAGTTGAATGTATTAATGGAGAGATGGCATTTGGGAATAGTTGGCACTGCAAGTACTGAACACCTTTGACTTCTGTCTGGTGGGAGGGAAAATTTATCCAGAATGTTTGTATTGCCTGTTTGTATTAGTAGTTGCACACACACAGAGTCTATCCCCTCCACCTACCTTTAGTAAAGTTCCCCAGGCTAAGTTTTTGCTCTATTTCACCAAAGCTTTGTAGGTAAAACTTCCAACAAATTCCAAGGGGGAGGGAACCAGGCCCCCTCAGGTGATTTGCAATTCTTATGCCCTGACTAAGGAAGCAACAGGAAAGAGATCCCAAACCTCAGCCCTGAATATCTTGCACTGTTGGGCTCAGATTGGGATTCCTAGAGCTCATTATGTGCAATTTAAAGAAAAATTTAATAGCCTGGCATACTGGCTAGCCTCAATTGGACATTACAAACCTGGATGCACTGAACTAAGAGCTAAGGCAGGAAACAACCCTTGAAAATGGGCAGCCAGTGGTCATGTACTAAGGAAAACCATGGCTGTGAAGAATTTTGGGAGGTATGCAAACCTGACTGGAAGCTAACAGTGACATCCAACATTTGAAAATGATTGGCACAGAATATTGGACACTATAAATTTCTTTTCCATCTAACAAATTTTGCCCTGACTTTTAGAACTTTATGGTTGCAAGCTCCCCTTTTGGGAGCAGGGATCTTTTTCTGCTGCCTCTATTAGTGTCTTATTTTTTTTTTGGCATAACAGTTTAAAAGCTTGCCTACCAAGTCTCCCTGACCACAACAATTTTAATGTTGTGCCAATAAGTGTGACATTCTCACACTTAAGGCACAAAGCGGGGATATTGTGGGAAGTCAGAGCCCCAGAGAAGGAAATATTAAAAGGGCAGAAAAATATATTTCCTCAAAAGTATTTTAAAAAGCAGAAACCAACTTTGGCTCCAAATCTATCTCTCTGCCCCAAGCAAGAGCTAGCCCCATATAAATGCAGATGTAAAACCATCAGAAAGTTGAAGCCAGAGCAATCAAGAAGACAAAGAGAAAATCTGCATGCCCCACCCAAACTCTAGGAGCCATTAGCCCCATCACCTGGGAAGCAGGATATGATAATAGGATTAAACCACAGATATCAAGGCCTAGAAAAACACTCAGAGATAGCCTCAAGGTTCATGCCACAGGAACAGGAAACTATTCCAAACAGGGCTAGAGAGCCCATGTGCTCAACTTCTCTTTCTTCTTCTCTGCTCTTTCTTGCAAGGACCATTTTTCTGCTTCTTCAATAAACTGTAACCTTTGTGAGAAAGGAAGAAGTTTAAAAATAAAACGGTCACAATTGATTAACAATAGAAGGATTAGCCAAGCCCTGCATGTAGGCATTAGATTTCAGGAGGCTTGACTAGAAGACATACTTAACAAGACAAAAGGATGGCAGAGAGAAATTCTAAGCAATGTAACTGAGGGGGAGGGATGATATATTCTGGCTAGGCGGATCAGACAGATTGTGCCCCCGGAAGTCCTCTCAAATGGGACCTAAGGGGAGGGGACAGGGGCGTCACGATAGGAGTTGTGAGTTTGAATATTTTTGTGTGGTCTCTGGGTTTAGAACTTCCTGTTGAAGTCTCTCACCAGGATCCACCGCGCTTTGCAAACCGCTTTTCTATTTTTTGCAGAATAAACTCTTTTTCTTACCAATCCAATTTTGTTGGTATTTTAATCACGTTTCCAACACCTTCTTCCCAAAGCAGTCGCCATGTTGCTTATTTATCCCCGGCTTGGATGAACCAGGATGAAGACTTACTTCTGACAATATAATGTCTGCTACTTAAGCAGGGGGTTGGACTAGAAGACCTCCAAGATTCCTTCCAATTCTGTAATTGTTATTCATCCATATTGCTAGCAGCTCATTTGCAAGAATAATTCTCCCTTCAATTTTATCTTTCCATGCAGGAAAATCAGCTGAAAACATGATGTCTTAGTGAGCTTGGAAGGCTGGCATTGCTAGCCTTGGAGAAATTGAGGAGTGGTATGAACCGACCAAAAACGTCGACAATATGGGGGCGGGAGACCGTTGCTATCTCACAGGATGGAGGCAGCCTCAGGGACCTTGGGCCCAGCTGTTTCAGAGAGCGACGGTGAGATCTTTTAGAATCAGACCAGGGAAAAGTCATGCACGCACCTATAAATCATCACCCTTCTTGGCGCCTAAAGCAGTAAGTGTATTGTTTCCGATCAGACTGCGCGTGGGATTTCATACTTCAATTTGTGCTTTTGAACACACTGACGTTTTACAGGCAGAATTGAATTTCTATATGATATGGTATATTAGAAAATATGACTTCCCCCGTAGTCTAAAGTGGTACGGTCCAGGCGCAGGCGACTCCTTTCCAAATAAAAACAAACGATTTTTTTTCCCATCGAACTTCGCATCTTGAAAAGTCATCCAAAGACCAATTTAAAGGAAGACGGCTGGGAAAACAAGGCGAGAGGAGAGAGGGTGACTCGAAAGAAAAACGTCTCCCCCCAGCTGTACCGTTTCCCTTTTAAAGCTCCTCCCCTGCTCATTTCGCAGGGCTTTGATGGATTGAGCTGCAGTCGATGCGTTGGAAGCTTTTGGGAAGGTCCTGTTGGGGCTTCCTCCCAGGCAGATCGCAGCGAAAGGGAGGCTCTCTCTCGCCAGAAGGTGGGCCTAAAATGATGGCGCCACTTCCTGTCTGAAAATGAATGAGTCTGCGGGGAAGGAGGTAGTTCCCCTCTTGATCAGTTCGTCTGAACAGTTGATCCAGGAGAAAACCCAGGTCTTTTTCTACCCAGGCGACAAATAGAACGATTTGCAGAGAGAACCAGCTTTATTCTGAACAACCTGCCACACTTTGAAGTTGCCTTTGCTGCGCGATCCTCATTCCAGACTGGGCGATCGCG
Source organism: Protobothrops mucrosquamatus (assembly GCF_001527695.2). Lineage (NCBI taxonomy): Eukaryota > Metazoa > Chordata > Lepidosauria > Squamata > Viperidae > Protobothrops > Protobothrops mucrosquamatus. Next base: position 431,010 of record NW_015388256.1, on the reverse strand, counting down.
GGGTGCTTAAGCTGATCTCCATTGCTTCCCCACCCCCTTCCTCTGTCTCGCGCTTTCTGTCTTGCAAGATCCGGATTGTTCTTGATCTCCGCGGTGAATCTCGAATGGTTTCTGAGGGTGAGTGTGCATTTTAAAATCGCAACCCAATCAAGATTTAATACCGACTAACAAGGAAAAGGGCTTAAACGGAATCAGCAAAGATTTTTCTGCTGCTGAATCACCCATCAACACCATGGGAAACATTTCATCCAATATCTCTGCCTTTCAGTCTCTGCACATTGTCATGCTAGGTCTGGATTCTGCAGGCAAAACCACGGTGCTATACAGGCTTAAATTCAACGAATTTGTCAACACTGTGCCTACCATTGGCTTCAACACTGAAAAAATCAAGCTAAGCAATGGAACTGCAAAGGGCATCAGCTGCCATTTTTGGGATGTAGGTGGGCAAGAGAAATTGAGGCCCCTGTGGAAATCCTATAGTCGTTGCACTGATGGCATCATTTATGTGGTGGACTCTGTTGACGTGGACAGGCTAGAAGAAGCCAAAACAGAGCTACATAAAGTCACCAAGTTTGCAGAGAATCAAGGCACTCCCTTGTTAGTGATTGCCAACAAGCAAGACCTGCCAAAATCTTTGCCTGTGGCAGAAATAGAAAAACAGTTGGCTCTGCATGAACTAACTCCATCCACCACTTACCATATCCAACCAGCCTGTGCAATCATTGGGGAGGGACTCACAGAAGGTATGGACAGACTCTATGAGATGATTCTCAAGCGCAGAAAATCCTTAAAGCAGAAAAGGAAACGATAGGCAAGAAGGAACTGCATTCCATTAGATCATAGTCTGACTTGCTGGCTTGACCTATTAGTTAAAAGCAGCAGTCAGAAGCTGGTGTTTATATTATTTTCCTTAGTATCACAGAGTCCTTCAAATATGCTTATTTTTTACAAGTTCAGATGATAACCCATTTGAGATGTTGGCTACCATTTGAGATGCTGATCAGTTCTATGGCATGCCAGCCTATCACTTCCATCATGCTCTCTGGCCCCATGAGCCAGTGGGATAAGAGAGGGCTTCATAATATTCTAGCAGGACTAGAAGGCAGGCAAGCAAGCAGAACCTTGCCCTATGAGTTGCTTCTGACTTTGTGAACTACTAATATGCAAGAGGCTCCCTTCATTCTCTGGACAATTCCTGTTTTGTTTTGTTTTTAATGTATAATGGGAGAAACTACATTGGGAAAGAAAAATCATAGAGCTTGATATTTCAGGGCAGGTCCCTGTTCCATTCGGATTAAGATTTGTGTTGCCATCTCAGGATGTTACTACATGGTGATGTGTGCATGAAGATCTAGATTTTGCTCAATGGGAAAATGCTGTGATTAAGGGGAAATGTGCATTAAAAATACAGCTTTGATATATATCTTATGAATGGCTCTTTGAGCCACTGGTGGAAAACTATTTCTCAGCCTTACAACAAACTTACCAAGGTGTTTATGATCTGTTGTTGTGTGTGGCTATTACAAGATCAGCAAATATGAAATTGCTGAACAAATGAGGCTGGGCTACTTCCTGGAGTAAATTTTATGTGTTTGGAGGGAAGTAACCTGTGTTCCCTGTCATTTTAGTTCAGTGTAAGAATATACATAGGGGGTGGACTATTCTTTTTCCTCTTTTTTTCTATACTGTATTTTGGATGGGGTTTTTAAAATTGGGTAAAGAGGCCTGTGTGTGTTATCCATGTATTCCTATATTCAAAAACTGTAAGTTAGTGGTGTGCTGATGCACTTGAATTAAAAAACTTGAGCTGCTTGGATCATTTGTGACCAGTAGCTACCTCTTGGTGCTGCTTTATAAGCATTACATTAGAAAATGTTATCTTTTCATAAGTCTACACACTGTAGCAATAACCACTTAAACAACTTTAAAAAAAATACCATGTCCTTGTTGTAACATTGAACTGTGGCCATATTGTGTTTCCAACATTTAATTTAATCAGACAATCTGACTCATAATTCAATTTATTACTGTATAATTAGATGGCTTTCATAATCCAAAAGGTTGCAGCTGTGAAAAGCAGTGAAGGAAGACTCAGATTTGGCTGATTTGGTATAGAAAGTACAAAAAAGGCATAGAACCAAAAGGATAATCTGAACTTTCTGCTCTAGAAAAATCCTCAGTCTAATAAATTAACCTTTCTTCCTGTTTAAGTCCATGGTTCACTGTTGTGATTGTCAAGAATGTAGTAAGAGAGGCACAACACAATATTAATTTTAAAAATACAGGAAAATTGGTATTTATAAATACAGTAATAATGCAATCTGTACATGTCTACCCAAATTGAATTATATCCAGCTACTTACTTATATACATTTATTAGGAATTAGCCGTTTGTATAATAAAAGCAAACCTCATTTATAGTATTTATTTCTGAATAAGGATGCATAGATCAAACTCTAAGGTTAAAATCCTACTGGTATGTAGGTTTATTTGGGAGCAAGACCTTATTGAGCATGGATTTAGTTTTAATTGAGTCAATAATATTAACCTCCTTGGGAAAAAACCCATATCTAAATCAGCAAGGATACAGAATTGTACAGAGATATGATATCCCAAAAGTAAAAAAAAAAAAAGCTTGACAAGTTTAATTCTTCAACTAATTTTAAAGTTTCAATCTCATATTTTAGAGTTATATCCATGATTCAGTTTCTAGGACATGGATTAGCCACTTTCTGATGAAATCATGTGAGTTCTAGAAAGAGCAACAGAAAAATGTAAGCTTACCAGTATGACAACAAATTCCAGACAGCTGATTTTTTTCCCATTAGCAGTGGAGATTTTCTATTAGTTGTTTTAGGCAACTCTTTTTTAAGAATGCAAGGACCTCTCTCCTCTTCCAGCTGTATTATGATACTAGATTATTATCAGAAATCAGAGCTGCTGCTACTTTTTTCTCTGCATTTTTATGTTTAAGAAAGCTTTGGTTATTGAATATTTGTTTGTCATGCAGCTATGAAAGGTACAGGAGCCCTGCCATGATACTGGCATCTGCTGCAATTCAATTTCTTTACGTGCTTGTGGAATTTATTTACATGAATGGAGACTTGTTCACTAATCCCCAGACTGGGCTGTTCCTATTGTTTAAAGCATTGCTTTTTAAGTGGTTATTTTCTTACTCTCTCTACTACTCTCTCAAGCATGTTTGTTACCTCATACCTGAAAAAGGAGAACGAATATATTCAATATTAAAGTCAAATGCTGTCATTTTTACAATATGGTTTAGGAATTAATTGCTGTTCATAATCAAATTGTATCAGAAGACATCTGGTTTTGGATTCTTTTTCATTCACAAAATGTATTTCTTGCAAATATTAAAAAAAATGAAATGTATTTTGCTTTGGCAGATCAAGTTGTACAGGTGTTGAATTACTGCAGTTAGGCCTTACCAGCCATATTAGGTATTAAATATACCAGTCTCTCTAGTGCAGTGATGGCGAACCTTTTAGAGACCGAGTGCCCAAACTGCAACCCAAAACCCACTTATGCATCATTGGGTGCCGGGTGGGTGTGGCCCATTGGCTGGGTGTGGCCCATTGGGTGGCCATGGCTGCGGTGGTAATGGCAGACTGGGTGGGACTAAAAAGTTCAATCAATCAATTCCAACTTTGCAACATTTTTTTCCCCGTGAGAAGTTGAAATTGACTGATTGATTGAACCTTTTTTTTTTTGTACACGGCAACAGAGGCCTAAAGCGAAAAAGTTTTATAAAACCCAGCTGAAGGCCTAGGAATGGGGCAACAGTGCACGTGCCCACAGAGAGGGCTCAGAGTGCCGCCTCTGGCACCCGTGCCATAGGTTCGCCACCACTGCTCTAGTGGATTATTGAACATTTTGAGTTACAGTTGGAAACTCTGCCATGCATATTATTTTTAAAGTCAGACTTTCTTGTATTGTCTGCTGGGTTCAAAAGCAATTCTGGCTAGTATCTTTATGAATTATCTGAGCAAAAGAATACCTGAAGATATATGATGGTTTAAAATGTTGCTTTTAAGGTATTGCGTAAGCCTCATCTAAGGCAGATTCGTCCTAGTTTAAATATTCTTCAATATTTGTGGAGAATATTATCAAATACTACAAGACACTAGTCTCATTTTCTTCATGATGCACCAATTAAAGTATTCTAGCAAAATATTTCTGAATAGTGTTGTTTTCATTCTACAGTATTTTGCCTGGTCTATCATCTTGTTTTTGTAATGCATACAGGAAGCTGCAAATCCAAAATCATTTAATGAATTAAAAGCATTGGACTACAACAAGAGAAAAATTCCTTAACATGAATAGCTTTTCGGTCTAGCCTTCTTCCTCCTCCAAGGTTTCTGAAGATAAACTTCAGCTTTGGGTTTGTATACTAAGCTAAGCCAAATCAAACCACATTAGTATGCAATGTGAATACCGTCAAAGAAAAATACTCACTGTGAATTATTTGTGAAATGTTTGACTATTCAGCTTTTAAAATTGCTGAAAGTTTGTAGACCTTTTACAGAAAACTACACTTCAGTTAAGTCTAAGCATTAATTTAAAATATGACTAGCATTGAAGATCTAATAGCACTTTCCATATGAATAATGTTATTTTCAAAAAAGAAAAAAGAATATTTTGAATTTTTAGGGAATAGAAGATAGTTTTACTCTTTTTCAAATTAAAGTTATATGACCAAATTGTTAAAAAAAATACTTCCTAAATTTATATTTACAGATACAACCTTATATTGAGACTGATTTTTGACTTCCTAGTCCAGACATGTCAAACACAAGGCCCGGGGGCCAGATGCGGCCCACGAAGTGGTTTCATGTGGCCCGCGAAGCCATCCTGGAAACAGTGAGGGAACGGCCCCCGCTGCCCTGGCCCAGGCCGGCCGGGAGCTAATGTACAATTTTGTGGTGGCACCACCATCCAGCGCCCCCCCCCCCCCACATGGCCTGAGAGGAACAGTGAGGCTCCTCTGTGGACCATGCCTTGGCACTTGCCCTGGTCCCACCCCCTTTTGCCAGAGACCCTCAGATCTGTCCCACTCCTGCCCAGGCCCCCACAGGCCCCCTTGATGCGAATGATGTAGAGCTGGCCACGCCCACCCAGTAAGCCCCCCCGAGGGCAACCACAATGCTTATACGGCCCTCAATGAAATTGAGTTTGACACCCCCTGTCCTAGTCCAATTTACAATCTTGGGATTTCCTGCTACATCCTATTCAAATAATATCTTGAGTTCAGCCAAGATTGGTTCTCCCTCCTTCTGCTTAAGTGTATCATTTAATATCTAGATTCCCTATAGGGAAATTTGCACAAATGCAGTCTGAAGTTCAAGTTCATGCACTGGTATAATTATATTATATTATATTAGAGAGTGATTATAAACCTAATGAGGTGATACGCCCCCATGGTGGTTTGACACGGAAAGGCAGCAGAAGTAAGGATAGAATGATAGCTAAAGGGGTTAATGAGGACGTTACAATGATTGGTTACCACGGCCCAGTCACGAGATCTAGGGCCCGGATGCAGGCGTCGGTTTATTTATAACTGCTTTTCCCATTGATTGACTTTGTGCCCTGAGGATGTCGGAAGGATCCGACGAAAGCTTGGCCCCTATGATTGTATGCTTTTAAAAGTTTTTAAAGGTTTTTTACTAAACTTTTAATTGTCTTATACTCTCCTGGTGTTCGCAATTTTATTTTGTATTATATATATGTGTGTGTGTGTGTGTGTGTGTGTGTGTGTGTGTGTGAGAGAGAGAGAGAGAGAGAGAGAGAGAGAGAGAGAGAGAGAGAGAGAGAGAGATGTTATCAAACTAGGTAACATATTCAGTGCTAGAAGCATAGGGGATTTGCTCTTATTTTATATACTAGTGGTTTGCCTTATCAGTGTTGGTAGGAGTGTTCTTGGTGGTTCCTTGATTAGGCTGCTGTTTACTGCTAGCTTGTTTGAATGAGTTGGTAATTCCTTGATTGGGGTATTGTTTGATTATTGGTATAGAGTTAATCTTTGTGTTAATCTCTGCTCATCTGGTTCTTGATTCCTGGTGAGGAGATGTTTTGGGTTTTTTTGTTTCTTTTTTGGCTTTTTGATTGTCTCTGGAGTGGTATATAGATGTTGTTTATCTCTGTATGTCTGTTGATGGCTGATTTGTCTGAATGCTAGACTTCTATGAGTTCTCTAGTGTTTCTGGACTTGGCTTGGTCTAGAATGCTCACAGTTTCTCAGTTGATTGAGAATTCCTGGAAGCCTGGCTTGATGTTACCTAGTTGGGTACTGAAATGTCTGCAAGAAAACATCTAAACTCACAGAGCACCAAGAAGAGCAGCAAGGACCCCAAAGGTCCCGAAGCTACAAATATTCTCTTCCATTGGTATATATGTTTAAGAGATGTGTATTTCTGCGTACAATACACTGTTCTAACACATAGGCTTTTAGACAAATATAATTAGAAATAAAATTCATGTTAAAACTGGATTAATTTATGATTATCATTTTATTAGATGCAACCTAAATATTGGGGTCCATCCTAGTTTCAAATGTTTTTAATATTTAATATATCTTCTTCAGGCCATACTTTATTTTTGAAAGTAATCCAAGAGAAAAATAAATATTGAAATTTATATTTGTGACAAATGCTCGTTTACAATATATTTTACTGCTAGAAAGAATTCTTTATCAGTTTTTTTCCAAGCCAGGAATAAAATAACACAGGTTGCTGCTTGTATCAGAGGTGAAGTTTATTATGAGAGCATAATACATAAAAGTCAGTTGTCAAAGGTGGCCATGATTTGAATTTCTCTCAATAGTCCCTCATATAATAATGTAATGCCTTTGTCTTTTATTTTGTTGGGAAAGATGCGTACAGTAGTACTTCCCACAGTATCCCCATAGGAGTCTTAGGATTCTTCCTATTCTTACCCATAGGAAGAAACATACCTCTGGGAATTTTTCTCAACTGTGTATGCTTTTATATTGGCAAAACCATTGAGTCAGCAGTGGTTCAGAAGACAAAGACTTCAAGGTCTGAAATAAACTTGGATTAATAATGGGAATGAGTAATTCAATGATTATAAAATATCTTCCATAGGAGTGTAGAATGGGCTTTTAGCTTTTGTTTTGTTTTTTAATTGAGAACATTATGCATCTTGCTCTTCCTCAAAAGAAATTCAGAGGAACTTACATTAGTTCTTAGGCCAAAATCTGCTTTGCTTTGGTAATAGATGGGATGTTACTTAACATTGTCCTGTTTCCTAGAAGTTCCCTAGGCTCTATTGGTATGTTTATTATTATATTCCATTTTTCACTTCTCCTTTTCTCCTAGTTAAACCATACTAACCTGCTCCTCAAATAAATTTGTCAGGGTTTAGTATTTTTGATGCCAAATTTCAGCTTTTTCCTTTGCAAATGGAAAAAGGAAGACTGAGGCCCGGTCTATATAACATTTATGAGTGTGAAAAGAGGACATATGTCCCTTTTTTCAGTGCTGTTGTAACTTTGATCAGTCAATAAATAGTTGTAAGTCAAGGACTACCTGTAATGTAGTTTTTTTCTATTTGTACTGTTTGACTCTTTTTTTCTTCAAAAAAGTCCTTGAACTACTATGTAGATCAACTAGATGACCAATCAACCACTAGAGTTGGTTTTTTAAAATATTGACTGTCCTCTATTGGTTATCTGACTCGCATTATCAATGAGATGGGTTGCATATACATTTAATAAATAAATAATCTGGATTTTGTACCAACTCTGGAGAGCCAATTTGGTGCAGTTAGTGAAAGTGATGGCTAGAAATGAAGAGACTTTGACCCAGCATGAAAGGCAGCTGGATGCTTTGGACTAATCATTTTCTCTTGGCTCAACTGGCCTCATAGTTTTGTTGTGGGGGGAAAAATAGAAAACAGGAGAATTAGGTATGTTCACCAGCTTGAGTTATATATCAAAAAGTCAGGATAAAATTATTATTATAATGATGGTTCATTGCACAGTCTGCCAGATGTACACACTGGATTAGGTATTTTTGTCTGTCTATCAAGTCCATTTCGAGGACCTGGGATAGGCAGATCTAGATGTTTGATGGTGTTACAGATATCGTTCCAGGATATAAGCTGTTCCTAATAAAGCCTCCTTTTGCAATTGACTGATGATGAATTTGTAAATGCCAGTGGTGTTCAAGTGGTGCTCCAGTTGTTTTGGGATTGCACCAAAGGTATTGCTTTTACCACAGTTGTTCTATTTCTATATGCAGGTCTTTGTATTTTGTTATCTTCTTCAGTTCTTTCTCATCTATTCTGCTGTCTCCAGGTATGTCATGGTTCCAATAGATGAAACCAATTTAAAAGAACTTCAAGGCAAAAATTTCTTCCTTAAATAACATTTTATTCAGGAAACAAAGTATTGACACTTACATAGTTGAACCCAAGACTAAAGTTCCCTCCCCCCTGCTACAAAGTAACAAGTTGCAATTCCCATCCCAGAAAGGCTATCATAAATCACATTCACCAATTATTTCAAAACACGGGAAACCTGCCAAAACTTTTTCTATCAGTGACCTTGATTCTCACACAGTTGCAATTGTTATGGCTAGCTGAAACAGCACAAGCATTCTCCCTTCCCCCCTTCTCCATCTGAAAATACCAAACAACAGAAAAAAGCACAATGAAAGCAAAAGGTAAAATGACTACAGTTTCTCAATTGTCACAGCGCTGACATCTGCCCTCCCTTAGCAGAAAGGAGGTCCTGGAAATCAAACAAAAGCATAAGTTAAGGATTTCCCGTTGATTTGTTCATAGAATTTACGAATAAGTCTATCAGCTTTTACATCAGTACACTTCACCCAAGTAGCCTCTGATAACGAGTAGCCCTTCCACTGCACCAAGTATTGCAATTTCCTTTTGTACAATCTAGCATTGAGAATACGTTACACTTCGTAATGAGTCCAGCCACCACAAGGGGACCAGGGGCTTTCTTGAGAGGGGGCCTCAGAATCAATTCTCTGAAAGGTTTCAAAAAGCTGCAGTGAAATACTGGGTGAATCTTACCTAAGAGTTGAGGGAATTTTAATTCTACAGTAACTGGGTTTAAAATTCGCACTACAGGGAAAGGTCCCAGGTATTTTGGTCCCAATTTTCTGCTAGGCAATTTGAGTCTTAAATACTTCGTGGACAGATAACCCTTTCCCCCCACACAAAATGACCTTTGCGTTGCTCTTATCAGCTTGTTTTTTATACGTCTCTGAGGCTTTTTTTCAAAGCTTTCTTTGCATTGTCCCATACTTCCTTCCAAGCTGACGCCCATTGATCTAAAGTCTGAGAGGCAGGTGGTTCATGGGGGTATTCAGGCATTGGGATGAAATCCCTTCCATTGGTGATTTTAAAAGGCGTGAATCCAATGCTACTGTGGACAGTGTTGTTATAAGCCACTTCAGCGAAAGGGAGATCAGTCCAGTCCGTTTGTTGGTAATCCACATAGCACCTAAGATATTGCTCCACCATTCTGTTAGCTTTTTCAGCCGCCCCATTCGTACCCAGGTGAAAAGCCGATGACAGTCCTTGCGTAGAGCCAATTATTTTTAGAAAGTTTCTTCAGAATTTAGCTGTAAATTGCACCCCCCTGTCAGAGATCACATGCTTTGGTGTGCTATGTAGTCTGTAAATGTGTTTAAGGAACATCTTAGCCAGTTTCTGTGCAGACGGGAGGCTGGAGCAGGCAATGAAATGAGCCTGCTTTGAAAAAAGATAAATCACAATCCATATTACCGTATTTCCTCTGCTTTCAGGTAACTTGACGATAAAGTCCATAGCGATCTCTTCCTATGGTTGGGAAGGATCTGCACAATAGTCCAGGGGGCTTCCCTGGAATTCTTTTCACAGTAGCACAGACTGCACAGCTTTTTACATAGTTCTCCACCTCTTTCTTTAAGCCTGGCCATTAAAATTGCCTCCGAATTAAATGCAGTGTTTTCAAGTAACCAAAATGGCCAGCCTGTTTTGTGTCATGGCTGCATTGGAGCGCTTGGAGTCTGAGCAATTTAGGTAACTATAATTTCCCCCCTTCCAAGCCAACCCATCCCTGTGGGTTAGGATGGTTTGATTGTCCTTGAACTATTGATCATTAATCAGTTCCTATTTTAACTTCTTTGTTAAAGGATCATCAGGATCAGGAGTTTTTACAGATTCTGGTCTCTGTGGAGTTATCTGAGAGATAACCTGTGGTGCGGACATAATGGAATCAACAACCTGCTCACGCTAGCTTTTATATTGGGGTAATCTGGACAGGGCATCAGCCAAGAAATTCTTCCCACCGGTATAAACTTAAGTGTAAAATTAAAACGATTAAAATATTGCACCCAGCGTACTTGTTTGGGAGATAGTTTATGTGGAGTTTTCAATGCCTCTAAGTTTTTGTGATCAGTCCTTATCTCAAAAGGCACCTTGCTCCCCTCGTCAGTAAAGCCCATCTAATCTCAAATGCTTCTTTCTCCCAATGGCCCATCTCCGCTCTGTGTCAGTGAACTTTTTTGAAGTGTAAGCACACGGTTGTAAAATCCTGTCATGATTTTTTTGTAAGAGTATTGCCCCTATGGCCACATCACTGGTTCAGCAGCAAATAGTCTTTAAATTCTCAAAAGCGGTTTGGCATTCCATAGTCCATTGTAGTGCCTGACCAGGTTGTGGTTTTCCCCCTTCTTTGCCAGTTTTTAACAGTTCTGTCAGGGGTAAAGCAATCTCAGCAAATGAAGGGATGAATTGGCAGTAGAAGTTGGCAAATCCCAGGAAGCTCTGTAGTTGCTTTCGAGTTTTTGGAGTTTGCCATTCAGTTACAGCTTTCACTTTGGCTGGATCCATCTTGATGCCTTCACTGGAAATTCTATAGCCTAAATAATCCAAACACATTTGATGAAATTCACACTTTGATAGTTTGACGTAGAGCTTAGCGTTCAGCAGTTTTTTCAGAACCTCTCTCACTAAGCTTACATGCTCTGTCATAGTCTCTGTATAGATTAAGATGTCATCAAGATACACCAAAACACCTTTGTACAGATGATCGTGTAACACCTGGTTAATCAGCTGCATGAACACTGCAGGAGCCCCTTGTAATCTGAATGGCATAACTTTGAACTGATAGCTACCCAAAGGGTTGTTAAAAGCAATTTTCCATTCATTACCTTCTCTTATTCTCACGTGGTAGTACACTTCTCTTAGATCTAATTTGGTAAAAATCCGCTCCTTCGCCAGATGGCTTAATAAGTCTTTCATTAGAGGAAGGGGATACATATTTTCCACACTCACACAATTGAGGCCCTTAAAATCTATGCAGAGTTCTTTTCCCTGAACAATACTAGGGCTGCTACTTGGGATTTGGCCAAATTCTTGTTGATATATTGCCGCATTTCCTCCACCTCGAGGAGGGTCATGGCATACATTTTTGGTTTTGGCAGCTTGGCTCCTGGTAAAATCTCAATGGCGCAGTCATTCGGTCTGTGGGGTGGCAGGACATCACATTCCTTTTCACTAAACACTTCTGCCAAGTCTCGATATTCGCTGGGAATGAGTGGCTCTCCTGGCAGGGAGATGGTGGCTATTTTTATCGTATCGGTTGGTGGCTTCGTCTCTCCATTAATGTTATGGGAGGAACTGGGGGGAGATGGCCCTATGGGTAATCTCAGGGTCCTCATTTCCTTCTCCCACCAGATAAAGGATTTCCACTTGTCTAACCAAGCTAAACCTAGAATCACTGCTTCAGTCATTTTTGGAGCCATCACAAATCAGATGAACTCCCAATGTTCACCTATTTCTAGCCGCATCGGTTCCGTTAGGTGGGTGAATAAGGTTCCTCCCATTAAAGATTCATCTGCCTGTTCAAATTTCATGGGGTTAGAGAGTAACCTCGCCCAAATGCCTAGTTTGAGAGCAATCGGCAGGCTGATAATGCATTGTGAGCACCCTGAGTCAACCAACACCCGTAAGTTCATTTGAGCTCCTGTCTTAGGAAGTATAAGTTTGGCAGAGAGGGAAAAAGCTGGAATGGGTTGACTGGCCATCGGGTCGCTCTCCCCCTCGTCATCGCTGTCATAAGGAGCCAGTGCGTTGGCCAGGTCGGCTGGGGTCTCGACCTTCTCTTGAGTAGGCAAGGCGACTTGGGCAACTGGTTCCTGAGCAATCCAATTTGACTTCTCTCTGGCAGACGGCTGGCTTACTTTTCTTTTCTCTGATGGGGCTGAGCCACTTTTCTGCTGCAGGAACAGGACAGGGCAAACTGCTGCCCGGTGACCCGGCTGACCACATCTAAAACATTTGATCGGTGGGCCCAAAGATGGTTGTGGAGGCTCCGCCACTCCTGTCACTGGGGTTCATCGGGCAGGTGGTCGTCTAGCCTGTTCTGGCCTTGACCCAGGTCCAGGAGTTGTCGGCTTCTTATAACAGGTCAGCTCAATGTCCATCTTCATTGCCACCCAGTACCACTCCTGTAGTTGGTCAGGAATTCCATGATAGACACAGGCCTGGAACAGATTGGGGTCCAGGCCATTCTTGAAGTGGTGCACCAGGGATCGTTCTGGCCACTGCTCAATTCGACCCGCCACTCTATGGAATTCGTGCACATATTCCTTTGTTGGTCTACCTGACTGTTTGTACCTCGTAAACGTCCTTCTCTGCCTGTAGAGCTATAGATTCATCCTCGAACCTGGCTCTCAACCCTTGGATGAATAGGTCATAGTCCCATAGCTCAGGCACTTGTTCGATGTGCAAGCTATTCAGCCACTCTGATGCCTCCCCCTCTAGGTTTGCCACTATGACACTGACCATTGTGGCAGGGTCCGGGTAGGTGTTGACATTTCAGTTCATGTAGGAACGCGCTTGGTTCAGAAAAAAGGTTAATTTCTCAGGATCCCCATCAAATGTGGGTTTGAAAGGAGGAGCCATTATGGGTTGCTGCCTGTCCAATAAAGCATGCAGCCATTCATACTGTTGCATCAGGTCACTTTGGATGTCCCCTGCCCAATCAAACCTTGGCAGGGGCCCTGGGGTGGTGTAGTGTCAATGGTGGTATTCAGGGCTGAGTTGCTGATGGCGAGGTGCAGGGCTTCATCAGTAATAGTGGCAGTCTGGGCTGGCCTGGTATTGGTAACAATCAGGGCTCTCCCTGCGCCGATGGCGGTCCGGGCTAAGGTGACCTGGGTGCCGGTCGGGGCTCGCATAGGAGCGGTGCCGTTTGGGGCTAACATACCGTTCCCGATGCTCAGGGCTGTCACGACATCGATGGCGGCCAGGGCTCAGCGGCTGCTGACAACGGTCAGGGCTAGCATGCCGCTGGTGACGATCCGTGCTTCTCCTCCACACTGGGCTTGAGGTTAAAGTTGGTGGCTTTGGATGTGGGGATGCGGCCCTGGCCCCAACTATGGGACTGGAACTTCTCCTGGACTGGCAACGATCTCGGAGACGCTTGTCATCCTGCTCGCTGGTCAGTAATTGATGGGTGACCTGCTCCTTGCTTCCCATGTCTAGTCCTTCAAATTTCTCCCTCAAATGCTTGACTGGCTGGCTTTGGATTGCTGTCAGGTATTTCCACTCAGCTGACTCATCCAACGATGCCACATGCTTGGCGCCTTTTCAATCACGAGAGCAGGACTCATGGGAAATAGTCAGTGGAAATTCAGCTTCAGTGGCCTTTGAATAATTCTGTTTCTGCTGGGCCGCCTCTGAACACCACAAGTCTCTGTTAGGCAGGGTCCATTCTGATGCCCAGAAGTGCTCCCGTGTCTTTGTTCTCGCCCCTGCTGCTGGAGTCTCCCAAACCACACTTTCTTTTTTTAAAAAAAAAAAAAATATTTTATTAGTTTTCTAATTTTACAATTAAACATTTAAAAAGCAATGTGGTGACTGGATAATCAATAATTTAATAACATACATAAATCTTTAACACAAATCTCAAGTTACATCAGATTTTTCCTTTCTTTTCCCCTTAATATCTACCATCTCATATTAGGCTAATATAGTTCTTATTATTATCAACTAAATAAAAACCATCTTTGTTATATTTATCAATTTTTTTAGCTTATACATATCTTAATTGTGTTTGCATTCAATCCTTATATACAATCAATGTCCTGTTATTGCTTTTTTCCCAGGCTTTAATTTCCCATCAATATTCAAATTAACATTTGGTATTTATAATTTCCTTTAGGTGACTAAAGTTTTCCTCATCTCAACTTCTACATTTTTCCCTTTTCATAACAAAATCTAATATTTTAAATATACATCTTATCTATTTGTATGTAATCTTATTCTATTTTCTAAAAGTTATCTATTTTCCACCATATTAAACCAAAAGTCTATTAATCTTATTACACATCTTACCTATTCAATTATAATGTTACTTTATCTTCTAAAAATTATCTATTTTTCACCATATTCAACCCTCTAATCAGTAGTATAAAATCCTGTCTAATAGATCAAAACCCTAGTTTCTTTCAGCCTTACTCTGGCTTTCTTCCTTTGCCAACTAACCTTCCATGTCAGTACATTTGAATCCTCAAACAGTTGTCCCTCTATTATTATATATAATATTTGGAATAAGAAAGACCAGTGCTTTTTTTGTAAAAAAAAAAAAAAAAAAAAAGGTGCCGGAATTCACACACATCATACAACCCACCTTGCATATCCTACAAGGTTCCATCCAAAAAAGGTGCCGGAACACCGTTCTGGGCGTTCTATGACAAAAAAAGCCCTGAGAAAAAACATTTGATTACAGGTTTTTTGGAAGAACTAGCCCATTTGTATTCATTTAATCGCCTCCCTGTTACTCCAATTTCCCACAATTGTCCTGATAGGTTTAACTTCCATTCAATCTGTTCTTCTTCCTTTTCCTCAAATTTCTTCTGATTTATGTAAAAAGTCTTTTCCATTTTCAGTGTTATCACTCCCTTTTCTGATTTTTCCGTTGGCTGGATCTATTGGTCAATTGGGTCCTCTGTCTTAGTATTTAGTTGTTCCAGTTCTCCTGTTACTTTCTGCATTGTTAGTTCTTTGGTTATAGTCAAGCTCTGGGTTTGTATATCTAAGCTGGAATCTTGTATATCTAATAAATAAGCTGGAATCTTATTTTGTTACAAGCTGAAAGAATGTTTTCGTGTATTGATTTCAACATAGAAAGGATTTTTTCCTGCTCTTCATCCATATTATCTTGATAATGTTAAAGTTGAAGACTTTAAAATCAAACATTAAAAATAGTTTTTTGTTTTTTATAACTATTTCATGTGTTGTAGGTAGGGACATCTATTTTACGTGTTGTAGGTAGTCTTTATAGTGGGAATTGTTTGCCAAGCAAAAATTTGTAGTCCAAAGTATTCCATCATCTCATGTAATAACAGATGCTTCTCATGTAAGGAAATAGGAAAGTTATTCCCCACATATAACTCTGGAAATCAGTAAGCGTTTACCGTCATAGTTCAAACAGGCCAGATATGCCACCCTAAAGTTCCTTCTTTACAGCTGAGTTTTTCACAGGTGGTATCTATTAAGGTCAAAAGAGGTTTTTTTAGAGTCGGGGCTTCAAGCCAAGTCTCTTTTAGTCAGTAACAAGTTGTAATGCCATACATCGCCACAAGATGTCACCGATGCTGTTTAAAACTTTTTAAGTCCAAAGTTTTTATAATAGTATTTCAAGGTTTATTTCTTTTCTTTTTAGATAAAAACCAACGTCTCCAGTAAAAATAGGAAAATTTTTAGTCCCTAAATTTCAAAAGTATATGCATCCAATTAGACTAAAGTTGTTCTTATAATTGCTCTGTTTCCCCTGGGTAGTCAGATCCACTGTTTCATCTTTCTTGTTGCATAAGCAACATTTGCTGTTACTGATATGTTGAATTTTTTCTTTCATGGAATTGGTCTACAAGGCTTGTTCTTGGGAAGCCAAAATGAAGCCTTCAATTTCTTTCTTCAGCACCCCTGATCTCAACCAGCTCCATGTTAACTTTGTATCTATCTTTCCTTCAATGTCCTTCAGGTATTGACTGTACATAGGCTTCTTTTTCCAGTTAGAAACTCAGTGCTCAATTGTTTCCTTTCGATATTCTGCTTTCAAATCTAGTTGTTTTCAAGAGGTTTCCCTTATTATTATGGTTGGTTGCACAGTCAGCCAGATGTTTAGACTGGATTTGGTATTTTTCCCAAGGATCCTTGGGATAGGCAGATGTTGTTTGATGATGTTAAAGGTATTTTCAATCAGTTCACATGTAAGCTGTCCCAAATAAAGCTGTCTTTTGCAATTGACCAATTGCTCTTCTCTGCATTCTTTCTAGAGTCTTAACATCTTTTTTATATCGTTGCAACCAAAACTGGATGCAGTATTCCAAGTGTGATCTTACCAATGCACTATAAAGTAGTACTAATACTTCATGTGATCTTGATTATATCCCTCTGTTAATGCAGCCTAGAACTGTGTTGGCCTTTTTGGTGGCTGCAGCATGCTGCTGGTTCATATTTAAATGGTTGTCCATTAGGGCTCCTAGAACCCTATTGCAGTTACTCCTCTTGGGCCAGGTACTACCTATTCTATACCAGTGCATTTATTTTTCCTTACATAAGTGTAAAGCAGGGGTGTCCAAACTTTTTTCAAAGAGGGCCAGATTGGATGAAGTGAACATGCTGGAGGGCCGAACATTTTTCCGAACATTCTTTGAACCATTACAATTAAATGCAAATGAATTATTTTATGCCAAGTTAATTGCAAATGGCATACTTTTAATTTCATAACATTAAGATCAACTGACAGCTGAGTTTTCACAATGT
>NW_015388256.1:405984-413508 GCF_001527695.2 Protobothrops mucrosquamatus | reverse complement strand
TTAAAAGAGTAATGACAGCAAAACCAATAAAAACAACAGAAGCATCCAAATTAAGTGACCACGCTGGAATAACGCCCATAATTGGGCCATGAGGCGCAAATTCTCCCTAGGAGGCAGAAAGAATTCAGGCAAGCGGCATTTCGGAGCCGCGCAAGTCAGCCCGGGGCTCGGTCGGACCCTCCCGGGCGCAATTAGGGGCAGATCCACGGAGTCCCAGGCACCTGACTCACGGAGGAAGCCGGCCGGGAGCCCACAATTAGCGGACCCGCCAGGAGGCAGCTGACGTGGACATCCCCACAGCAGTCAGGCGGCCCCCGAGCTGGACGAGATTCCTGGCCAGCCGGCCACAGGGCAGAAACGGGTCCCTCACCAGGGCTGCTCAGCCTTCCCGGCCAGCCAGCTGGCCGGGCTGTTCCAGGGCCAAATCCTGCCGACCTCTGCCTGCCACAGGAGAGTGAGCCAGGCCAGGCTGGGCAGTGGGTCCAGAGGAGTGCCCCCGCCCCAGTGGATGGGGGACTGGGAGGGAGAAGCCCCTTCCCATGCCCGGAAAGCAGCACTTCCTCTCCTGCTCCGAGCATGGGAAAATGGGCAGAGGTCCCGGGAAGGGCAAGCGTGGGGGGGGGCAGGAGGCAGCAGAAGGCCCCATGGCTCCCACAGCGCCACCCGCACTCCACACCGATGGCGCAGAGCTTGCAGTCACCGAGCCAGACACCAGTGCAGGGCGGCGGGGGGCGCGGATGGCAGGCAGGCCCAGGTGGCAGCAGGCGTTGCAGGCCAGGCGCTCCCGGGCGGCCACGTAGACTCAGGATGAGGCAGCGGCAGCGCAGGTCCAGCACCGGCCAGGCCAGCCTCCCCTCACTCCCTTCAGGGGTCTGCCCAGAGCCTTTAGCGAGGCGGTTATTGTTATTGTTAGCGCCCCGGGATGCCCAGCTTGGCTTGGGTAGCCTCCCGAGAGGGGATCCCCGTCCGGCTTCGGCAGCCCGGGAGGGGCGCAGGCGGGGTTCCCTTGAGCCCCCCCAGCTATGGGCACTCGCCACTCAGTAGCAGGCCGCTGCCGCTGCTCTTCAGAAGAGCTTTTCCACCCGTAGGGCGCCGAATGCCTGCCTGCATGCATGCCTTCCTCTCTCGGGGACTCCTGGGCACCCGCCCTGCACCGTCAGCAAACCAGACCGGCTGCTCAGCCATCCGCCGCGCCCCACGCTCGCCACTTTTCCAGACAGCGCCAGGCGCTGCCCCGCCAGAACCACCTTCGCCGCTGCCTGTCCCGCGCAGCCCCGCTGTGTGAAGCGGGCTCCCACGGCACCACCCGCACACCATACCGATAGCGCACGAGGTGAGCACGAGGCAGGAGAGCATATGCACTCCTCTTTTTCGGCAGGGCAGAGTAAAGCACTCCTACCAATCTCCCACCCCTGGTCCTCTTTTACTTACAAGTAGTAGAGTAGAAGATGGCATTCCGTAGTTGCTCAGCAGGGATGGGTGGAAAGTTCCCGCAAACTCGTCTTTGCTGCAGACAACTTGCAGCAACGTTTGCCGGCTGAGACTTTTGGCGCGCTCAGCAGTGCACAAACAGCCTTTAACGGCCAGGTCTGGACAATTCCTATTGACGTTCGAAAGCCAATAGATTAAGAGTCTATTCAAATAATAGAGTCTATTCTATTGGTGTTCGAAAGCTAATAGAATAGAGGGAGTAGCACAGCTCATGGAAAAGTTGAAAAAATCCATTAAAAAAAAATGCCGGAACGCCGTTCGGAGCGTCGCGACCCACAGGTTGAGAACCGCTGTGATTGGGAGGGCCGCATTTACCCAGAGCAGGGAGGGCTGTTAGAGGGCCGTATTAAACCGGAACGCGGGCCGCAAATGGCACGCGGGCCGGACTTTGGACATGCCTGGTGTAAAGCCTTACTTTCTCACCACTTAATTACATTTTATCAGATAGGGCCCAGTGTTCAAGTGTGTCGAGATCTTTCTGTATCTTGAGCCTATCTTCTGGGGTGTTGGCTATCCTACCAACTTGGTGCTGTCTGCAAATTTGATTAGTACCTCTTCTATCCCCTCATTTAAATTGTTTATAAAGATATTGGAGAGTACTGGTCCTAAGACAGAATCTTGGGGTACCTCACCATTTACTTCCCTCCATGTAGATGTAGTTCCATTAAGGACTAACATTGAGCACGGTTTGTCAGCCAATTATGAATCCATGTAGTGGTGATGCTGTCTAACCATCTATTTTCTAAATATCTATGGAGATTCTCAGTCATTCAGGTCATGATTGTCCAAAGGTGCTTTTTCAAAAGGCAAATAGAGTTTATTTTTCCCTGAAGATGTTTCACTTCTCATCCAAAAAGCTTCTTCAGTTCTTACTGAATGGTGGAAGATGGAAGGATTTATATTCCTTGCAGTCATCTGGTCATTAGCATTCCTTCTGAGAGTTGAGGCCACTTGGAGGTTTATCCATGCTCTCAGGGTCACCTGAATAGTGCAAATGGGTGTGGAGCCTTCTTGTAACTGTGTTGTAAATAGTAGATAGGTGGTGTATCTCTTCCCCCTCTGTTGAGAGAGGGCTGTTCAATCTTAATGTAGATGGCCTCTTTGTCCCCTTTTTCAAACCAGTGGTCCTCTCTGTCCAGAATGTGGACTTTGCTCTCTTCAAAAGTCTGACCCTTTGCTCTTGTTGTGTGTTGTGCTAGTTGTGCCTTCTTCATAAATTCTGTAACCTACTTCAGTACTTCTGTTGGAAACATCCTGAAGAAAACATCCTGCTTTTGAATAGCTCCAACTTCTCAAAAAAAGAATTAGATTAATTTTACAACTGAGGTTTTGAAAGAGAGAGTGGATCACAAACTCCAAGAGCTGAAATCACTTCTACTAACAGAATATTGGAGATCACAGAATTTACAAAGAAAGCACAAATAGCACAACACAACGAGAGCAAAGAACAACAGAAAGGCAAATTTTCTTCCCTATAGTTTAGATAAGAAAAAACACACAAAAGAGAAGAACCAGCCCAGAAGAGAGAGAACAGTGACAAAACTGACTGTTGGGTGACAAAGCTGTCTGACAGAGAGCTTACTCAAACAGAAAAGAATGTTTTATCCAAAGGACTGAATTTTCTAGTAACACCAGAATAGCTACTAATTGTAGATCTCACAGTCACAGAGTCAGCCATCAGGAACAATAAACTGGCAGAACCGAGGTAGAACAATTAAGGATGGAGGTATCTGCAGCCCTTGCCAGTGCAGATACCCTTCCAACCTCACAATTCAAGAAAGGAGAGTAGTGACATCCCTAGGAACAGACCCGAACATCATCATCTTGCCAGTTATAAAGGAAGCTGGCCAGTTATCCTGAACACAGATGACTACAGTGCCAAGGTGAACACTCTTCTGAAGGACACTGCTCTGTATGGGACTCTAAACAGAGATCCTATCAGCAGTTGTAAGAAAAAGGTCATTGATTTTCTGCAACAACTACTGAAGGACAATGCCATTGATAAGCCACAATACTATCACTTGGAGAAGCTACCATGCATATATGGACTCCCAAAATTCACAAAGAGGGAACTCCACTCAGACCAATTGTCAGCATCAACTCCATCACCTACAACATTGCAAACATCTAAACACCTTATTATCCCCTCTGGTTGGCAATACCACCCATCACATCAACAATTCACACGACTTTGTCAGCAAGGTTTTGAAACTAAAACTGGATCCAGATGAGACAATTGGTTTCTTACAATGTGACTTCACTCTTCACCTGCATTCCAACAACTGAAGTTGTCATGGTAAAGAAGAAACACTGCTACAAGACAGCACATTAGATGACAGAACCAACCTCAGCTCAGACCACATATGTGCCTTGTTGGACTTCTTCCTGACTACTACATATTTTAAATACAATGAAGGTTTCTACAGACAAATCACAGTTGTGCCATGAGTTCACCTGTGTCTCCCATTGTGGCCAATCTCTATATGGAGGACACAGAAACCAAAGCCCTAAACTCTTTTACAGAAATTCCACCCACTTTCTAGTATAGATATGTGGACCATACTTGGATCAACATTAAAACACAGGAATTGGAAGCCTTCACCAAACACATCAACTCTGTGGACAGATACATTAAGTTCACTCAGGACGATGTTAAGGAAAATAGTCTGGCCTTCCTGGACTGTGCAGTACATATTAAGGAAGACAGAAGTCTTAACACTGAAGTTTACAGAAAATCATACATGCCAGACAAGAAACCTATAAAATTTATTATCAAACAACAGCACCATGTAGCATTAAAATGGCCCATTGAGGTCTTCTTTCTGGTTCTAAGAACCATTGCCATGGTCAAAATTACGCCAGGCAAGAAAACTATAAAATCTATTATAAATCAATAATCACACTTGGCATTAAAATGGGCCACTGAGGTCTGTTTTCTGGTTCTAAGAATCATTGCCATGACTAAAATTATGATAGGTAAGACAACTATAAAACGTATTATCAAACTATAGCCACACCCAGCATTAAAATTGGCCATTGAACAGAATCAACTTACAACAGAAGACAAAGCAGCTCTCAGAAACCTAAAAAAGGACTAGAGTCTAGACCATCATCATCCTACCTGCAGACAAGACTGAACCATAGTTATGGACACAGCACAATATCTACAAAAAGCAAAAGAGATACTAGAAGACAAAGAAACCTACATCCCAGTGAGCATTTGTTGTTGTTAATTGCGAAGTCGTGTCCAACCCATCGCGACCCCATGGACAACGTTTCTCCAGGCCTTCCTGTCCTCTACCATCTTCTGGAGTCCATTTAAGCTCACGTCTACTACTTCAGTGACTCCATCCAGCCACCTCATTCTCTGTCGTCCCCTTCTTCTGTTGCCCTCAATCTTTCCCAGCATCAGGCCCTTCTCCAGTGAGTCCTTCCTTCTCATTAGGTGACCAAAGTATTTGAGTTTCAGCTTCGGATCTGGCCTTCTAAAGAGCAGTCGGGGTTGATCTCTTCTAGGACTGACTGGTTTGAATGCCTTGCAGTCCAAGGGACTCGCAGGAGTCTTCTCCAGCACCATAGTTCAAAGGCCTCAATTCTTTGGCGCTCAGCCTTTCTTATGGTCCAACTTTCACATCCATACATTGCAACTGGAAAAACCATGGCCTTGGCTATACGCACTTTTGTTGGCAGGGTGATGTCTCTGCCTTTTAGTATGCTGTCTAGATTTGCCATAGCTTTCCTCCCCAGGAGCAAGTGTCTTTTAATTTCTTGGCTGCAGTCCCCATCTGCGGTGATCTTGGAGCCCAGGAAAATAAAATCTGTCACTACCTCCATTTCTTCCCCATCTATTTGCCAGGAATTGAGAGGGCCGGATGCCATGATTTTGGTTTTCTTAATGTTGAGTTTCAAATGAACTTTTGCACTCTCCTTCACCCGCATCAAGAGGCTCTTTAGTTCCTCTTCACTTTCTGCCATTAGAGTGGTATCATCTGCATATCTTAGGTTGTTGATATTTCTCCCGGCAATCTTAATTCCAACTTTTGATTCATCTAGCCCTGCCTTTCTCATGATGTGCTCTGCATATAAGTTAAATAGGCAACTAACAGAATACAAAAACTAAAGAACCAGATCAAGAAAACCCTTAGTAACCTCACTAAGAAGGGCCCAAAAAAAAAAAAAAGTCTGGTGCTTTTAAAGGGCTGAGGGCACCTGGCTGGCTGGCCAGGGAGGGGTGTTCACAGCCAGGCGGGTTGGTGGCGCTCGAAGCTGGTGGACATTTGCTGGTATTGTTCCCTGTCTTCTTGCAGCACCAGCCCAGCCAACAACTGGGCAGGGAGCAACACCAGTGAACATCCGCCAGTTTTGAATGCTGCCAACCCCCCCTCCAGCTGCAAACATCCCAGCCAGCCAGCCAGCCAGCCACTCTCACATTCACTCAAGCAGCCCCTTAAAGGCACCCAGCCTGGCAGGAGCTCTCCAAACCGTGCATAAAAGCATAGCGTTTTTATGCAGATTTGTGGCTCTGCCAGGCACTCCACAGGGGAAACGCCCCATCCCCAGAGTAGCAATGGGGGGGGGGAGTGTGTGTTCCCAGGCAAAGAGGGATGTATGGAAGCCCCCCCAAAAGATGTTTTGGGTTCCCCCAGGTGGCCTGCAGGGTGTGTGTGATCTGGTGCTTCTGCCATCACTGTTGCACTTTGCAGAAGCCCCAAAGCATTCCCAATCCAGTGCAGAGAGCTTTAGAAGGTTGGATGGGCCAGCATTGTAGGAAGTGGTGTTTGGGGCTTATGCAAAGTGCAGGGCAACCTGCGGACATTTTTAGTCCCTGCCGCTCTGTCCCCTGCCTCTCCAGTGCCTGAGGCTGCTGCCATCCACTGAGAAGGCAGAGGCCCATCTCTCAGTGTGGGGATTGGCTGGTGTTTAGTTGTCCCGCACCACAAATTGGCTGAGAGTAAGTCTCCCTGGGTGACTCGGCCATGATCACACAGCTGGGGAAGAACGGGGGACCAGTGATAGGAGTGGAGTGTTGGCAGAAGGGTAGCTGAGAATGAATGTCTGAGCTAGGTTGGCTGCAATGGGCGGGCGGGGCTGAAGTGGGGATGAAAATGGCACCCAAAATCATAAACTTCTGCTGTTGATCCATTTTTTCAAAACAGTCCAGTCCAAATTGTTTTCCAGTTAGATGTAATGTCCATTTCCCAATCACCATTAATCTTATTAAGAAAGTCCAGTACATCACTCATTGATTCTGTTAACTCCAAATTCGTAGAATCCATGTCTTCTTCAGCCTTCTCCACCAACTGCAGTTTCCAGCTCCTTCTCCTTTAAATCTGCCAACAGCAATTTAGATTCATGTCCATTGAGCTGAGAGTTTGGTTTGGGTATAGTTGCTTGTGTCTGGATATCCTCTTTTGGTTGATTTAAAACCTTTGTTATTTTATCAAACTTTTTACTAGGGTTTTCAATTTGAACGTGTAGCTTAAAAAGCATTCTCTTTTTGAAGTTTTCTCAGGGGGCTTTATCTTTAAGTTGGTACATTGTTTGCATTTTTAATATAGTCCTTTAACTGGGGATTTACAACCAGACCTAAACATCTCTTGTCAAGAAAAGGGGAGTTAGATATACTATAATAAAGTAACCACAGAGAATATTGAGGTAATACTGTATGTTTCACAATAAAAAAGGATGGAAAAAAAGAAAGAAAATATTCCTCAAACATTAAAAAATTAAGACTAGAGTTTTTTTAAAAGTTAAGAAATTGCAAAATCCAATGACTTCCGGTGGCAGGCGATTTCGTCGGTCACAGCTGTTTGCTGCCTCCCGCCTGTTTTGCATAAAAGCCGGTTTGACAGCCAGCATCAGCTGTCAAACGGCTTGATACCTTTCCCCTGGGCATAAGGGGATAGGTGAGCTGCCCGGGGTAGGAGTTGAGTTCCCGAGTCGTCCTATATGGACGATGTAGGCGAGAACTCCTCCGGAGCCCCGAGGATTCTCCGCGATCCAGGACGCCTTCGCTTCGGCGAAGCTAGAAGC
>NW_015388256.1:403385-404661 GCF_001527695.2 Protobothrops mucrosquamatus | reverse complement strand
AGCAGGGGTGTCCAAACTTTTTTCAAAGAGGGCCAGATTGGATGAAGTGAACATGCTGGAGGGCCGAACATTTTTCCGAACATTCTTTGAACCATTACAATTAAATGCAAATGAATTATTTTATGCCAAGTTAATTGCAAATGGCATACTTTTAATTTCATAACATTAAGATCAACTGACAGCTGAGTTTTCACAATGTATTTAAAATAAATTTTAAAAAAACTTACCTGCACTAATGTGAAGGGTGAAACTGAGATCTGGACTGCAGCAAATAGGCTAGGTCTAGTACAAAGGCAGTGGTTTTGATGCGCAAAATGTCACGCAGATGAGAGTCACTTAGTCTTGCCCTCATACGGTTCTTGTTAAAGTTCATAGCAGAGAATGTCTTCTCACACAAATATGTTGAGCCAAACAAGCTCAGCATTTTCTTAGCCAATGTCCGAATCTCTTGAAACCCCTTAATACAGTTCCTCATGTTGTGGTGACCCCCAACCATAAAATTATTTTTGTTGCTATTTCATAATTGTAATCTTGCTATTGTTATGAATCGCAATGTAAATATCTGATATGCAGGATGCATTTTCATTGTTACAAATTGAACATAATTAAAGCATAGTGATTATGCTTTCCTCTCTCCCTCTCTTTCTCTCTTTCATCTCCCTCTCTTTCTTCCCTCTTTCTCTTTCTTTCTCTTTCTCTCTTTCCTCTTTCTTTCTTTCTTTCCTTTCCCTCTCTTTCTCTCTTTCTTTCCTCTCTCCCTCTTTCTCTCTCTTTCTCTTTCTGCTTTCTCTTTCTCTCTTTCCTCTCTCTCTCTTTCTCTCTTTCCTCTCCCTCTCTTTCTCTTTCTCTTTCCTCTCTCTTTCTTTCTTTCCTCTCCCTCTTTCTCTCTCTTTCTCTTTCTCTCTTTCCTCTCTCTTTCTCTCTTTCCTCTCCCTCTCTTTCTCTCTTCCCTCTTTCTCTTTCCATCTTTCCTCTCCCTCTCTCCTTCCTCTCTTTTTCTTTCCTCTTTCCTCTCTCCCTCTCTTTCCTCTCCCTCTCTCTCTTTCTCCCTCTTTCCTCTCCCCCTCTCTTTTTCCTTCTCTCTCTCTCTCTCTCTCTCTCTCTCTCTCTCTCTCTCTCTCTCTCTCTCTCTCTCTCTCTCTCTCTCTCTCTCTCTCTCTCTCTCTCCTCTTCCCTCAATATCTCTGGTTTCCCCTTTCAGTGACTCTGGGCAGGTTAGAGTTCAAAGACGTATTACAATTAAAAATACTAAAAACTTTTTAAAAGAGTAATGACA
>NW_015388256.1:396463-401553 GCF_001527695.2 Protobothrops mucrosquamatus | reverse complement strand
ACACCATCTTAGGGGAAGTGGAAATGGGAGCTAAAGTTTTGACTGATGCAGTTTCTATGAGTTTCTAAATTAAACCCTATCTTCTTGACACTATATTAAATCTAACTAATGAGACCTTTTATGCATCTTTCTTTCTGGGTTGTATTCTTCAGTTACAGGCTAATTAATTAACTAATTAACTAATTAATTAACTAATTAATTTCCAACTTTTCCTTGCAAAGTCAAACATCTTAAGTCAAACACTGTTGATCTTGTCATTTTATTAATCTGGAACTCCCTTTTCAACTGGTGGTTAGTTAGAATGGTTCAAAATTTCATGTCTTCATTCATCCAGTTATAGTAATGACAAAAAGCTGTTATTAATTCAGATCCATCTTATTATTTTTTAGATATACATAACAGTTGCAGCCATCAAGGAAACAAATTGATAAAACATCTTTACAGACACACAACATTGGAAGTGATATTTAAATGCATTTGTAGATATTTTTTAAGCAAATTATTTATATCTCAACTTTCAGGAGCTCAAGCATTACATAATATGGTTCCTGTTTATTATATTTATTTTAATACAATTTATATACTAAGATTTGATTATGTCCTATGATTAACAAACAAGAAAAAAGCAGAATAAATAAAGCCCTCAAGAATGAATCAAGTCATAATTAAAGCTGAATTGTAACAATAAACTAAAAACAATATATATGTCTATCTGTTCTGTCAGTCCGTCTGTCTGTCTGTCTGATATGGAAACATCAGTAAAGAATCTCCAGGATCATCATGAAAACATGAGATACAAATAGTGATAAGCTTACTCAAATATCAGAAGGCAACATCCACAGCCAAGTTAAGAAACTATCAGTATTCCCATGTTATATGATACTGAAAAATTGTACTAAAAATAAAATAGAGAATTATCTTAAAAGCAATTTTCTTATACAATAAATACAAGAGTGTAAAGAAAAAATCAAAAGTGTCAGATTTAATTGACGAGCTGTTGTTTCAGATGATATATCTTCTTGGATGCAGTTTTCATCTTAATTTGCTAGAAATATCTTTTAGAAGAAACTTCAAATCATTCATCTTAAAAAAAAGTTGTAAGAATGCAACAGATTAATTGGAAATTACATTATTACATTTTAGGCACAAGACTGATCTTAACTATTATACCAAATCATAGAAAAGTTCATCTTTAAGCAAATTCATTAACAATGCATTCTAAATACATTTACTCAAAAGCAAAGCCCAAAAAGGTCAACTAAATTTGCCCACAAGGAAGAGTATATTGTCTTGTAGTATTTATCAAAATCTTATATACTTCAGTTGCTCTCCATAGCTTGCAATTAGGTTTACCAAAATTTGCTAGTTGTGAAATTTAAATGCATCTAAATTTAGCTTTAGCTTCTATAAACTGTCTTCAAAATTCAAAAAATGAAAAATAAGCATAAAAGAATAGATTGCCAAAGATCTAGCAAGATTCTTTAAAATGTTTTAATAATTTTGTATCTTTTACCAACAATGATTATAACAGTCACAATTATAATAAGCCATTTATAAAGTCAATACCATAGATTACATTGTATTGTAATTATCCACTGAAACAACCTAGGAAAGGATTTTTTTCATGAATGTATTATAAAGGCACCTGTCATAAATCAAAAAGAAATATTACTACACAAATTAATAAAAATGTAAAATATATGATAAAATAAATCAAAGAAAGCCTAAATAAGTGTTTACAATATATTTTTGTTTATTTTTGTATATTTTAAAATATATAGAGCTCCCCCACCTTTCAGGGTTGGCGGCCCAGAACGGGGGGAGGTGGGAAAGGGATAGTTTTATGGGGGGGTGAACATATGTGCTCTTGCTCACGCATGCACGAACACCCATTGCTTGTGCAAAAGGGACCCTCATGTGGGGATGTGAGCGCTCACACATGGGGACATGAATGCCCGCAGTGCTTCTGGCGATGCTCACGCGAGTGGGGACGCAAATGCCCATGATGCTCATGGCGACGCAATGCCCACACATGCACTCACACCAGCCAGCCATTCACGTGGCCCAGTGGCCAATAGGCCCAGGAGTTGGGGACCACTGATATAAAGTACATTGAGCCCGTAAATTTAAGTGGTATGTGTTAAATACAAAATGTAACCCAGGAGCATAAAATATTATCTTAACCAAAAAATATGAAATCTAATTAAAATCATGAATTTGTAAATGCAATGCTCCAGAGATCGATGGCGTTGAATTCCTGTTTCTTTGAAGCAAATTCAAGTTTCTATTACGTAACAACCCTTAAATAATTACATTACCCTGGATTAATCAGAGTTCTTAAAATTAAAAGAATATTGAATATTATATATATATGCTAAATATATTAAAACCTAATTAGGTTAGCTATCTTAAATATTTTTTAAAAGAATTTAACAGAATAGAAGGTAAAAATTATTGTTGGGAATGATATTTGGGCCATTTGCATAATTAGTCACAACTAGCATCAATGGATCTGCTTCTGTATATTTTTCTCAGATATATAGAAATAGCAAGGGTATGCACTTCCATGTAATTTGTTCAATTTTATTAAAGAAGTATTAGCATAAAATATTAAGAAAAAATAAAGCAATCAGCCACTAACAAAAAAATGTACCAATTAGTGTGCAGACAATATTTTTTAAGAAATTGGTGTTTGAATTGAATTATTGACATGCAGTGCAGGTTTAGAAATTGTTTCACTAAATTTGTATTAGCTGGAGTGAGATAATTATTACAGAGGCTTGTATCAAATAAAATATGTGTGCATACATAAATGAAAACACACATCCTTTCTCTACAAGATAAAAATAAAATTTAAGTCTGACAACATTTTTATTGTATCATTTCTTTTTCAATATTCTTGCTTTTGTTCCAAAAATTCTAAATTCTATGGCTTCATATTTTATATATACAATTATTTTTATACTATAGGTATACAAAGACTATAATCAGGCAAGCTATATAGAATAAACAAAAGGAATATGAATGTTTAAGTATACTAAAGTTGAATATATATATATTTGATTCCTTTCAAATTGGTACTCATACAGCAGGCATGTCAAACTCGCGACGTCACATGATGTCGCACGATGTATTGCGACTTTTTCCCCATTGACGGCAATGGGGTAGGCACGATTTCGGTGTGTGGGCCGGCAGTTTGATATGCCTGTCATAAACTATCAACATTCTTGGCAAATATGCCTGATTACAGGTAGTCCTCACCCCAAAAGTGTACTTAGGACAGGGGTTCAAAAGAAGCCTCTGCAGTCATGTGACCTGGATTCAGTCACTCCTGAAGCAATGGCCATTTTTAGTCCTGTGATTGCCCTTTGTTGCCTGTGGTTACAACAGGCAATTTCTAAGGCCTATATGGTCGGTATGACCAATCAAGATTAGAGACTTTGCAATCAGTTTTTTCCTCTCTTCACTGCACCAAGTGGAGTAATTAATCTCTTGTTGCTGTCCCTGTTGCTTCTTTCATTGCTGTTGCCTTGAGGACTGGAGTTGCTTTTCTAATACTTTACTTTTTCTTTTCCATTATAATACTGCACTTGTTTGTAAGTACTCTGCAAATTACTGTTTTTCCATTACCCTGTTTGCTTGCATTTGCTTTGGAACCACTTGAAGAACTACTAGCTGGCATCTACAGAAAACAGATTTAGTACTGTAAAGTTCCTTTGCATTCTATTGTAGTTTATTTGCATGTAGTTTGAAATTGCTTGCAGAAAGAACCTTTAGATACTACTGTACTGTGTTTGCATTTGCTTTGATGGTTAGTGTTGTGTTTTCGGTTCGCAAGCAATTGACGAAGACGCATGGTGGAAACAATAGCTCTTTATTCTCCTTCTCCAACTCCAAGCAAAGAGCAAAAGGCTCGCAGGCCTTTTATAGGGTGAGGAACCCAGATAGTGCTAACCAATAGAAACGAAGCGTTTTCGCGCCTTGCGCATGCGCACAAGGCTGGCGCCGCTCTGTCTGGTCCCGGGCAGCTTTTACAATGCCCGGGACCATTTGCAACCTTTCTGGGCCTGCTGAGTTTCCTCAACCGGCCCAGGACACAACACCCCTCCCCCCTAGATAGAACACACACACAATTCCAATTTTCTTTACAATAATAATAAAATAAAAGAAAATAATATTCTACTCCATACAACACCCTTCTATAACTAATAGGGTTGGCTAACAAACCACTCTCTAATGTGGGCTTCGGGTGTCTATCTATTTTCCCAACGTAGGTTCATCTCCATGACCTAGACTTGTAAGGTCCCTTGTGTTGACAGGAACCTCACATAATTGCCTAGATGCTTAGGAGGGGCCTTAGCCCGTTGTGACCTATGCGAGGTTAGGGAGGGGGCCTGGCTTGTCAGCTCACCTGCTCGGCTAGGCAGACCAGGACTTGTACTTAAGGGCGCCTGGCCTACCGGCCCGTCTGATGGGCTCACTAGACCAGGACTTTTATGCACATGTTTTGCAGGTGACCCCTGGTGAGGCGTACTGGTGAAATTGCCAGAGCTCTTTCCAGGCTCCTTTAGAGCAGCTGGAATTCCCCAACCTTCTTTTTTTTTTTTGTTTATTAAAAGTTTTAAATAATTTTCCATACAATATCCCACTTCCCTCCCCCCTCCCCCTTTCACTTCCCAGAGCTGGTTACAGGGTTATAAAAACAGAATCATAAATTAAGTAACATTACCCAGATATGCTACAGTCAAGTCTCATCCACACATACTTTAACTCTACAAAATAGATAGATCTTAACACTTTTCCAGCAAAATAATAATATAATTAAACATTATTACTAAAAATAATATAAATTCATCCATAATAAACTATTAATAATATTCTAAAATTTGGAACTTCCGGCTGTGACGTCATCGTGGAGCGGGTGAAGGAATAGATCTCTGTTCCTAAATCCCGGGAAATCTTCGCTAAGAGCCCAGAAAGGGCTTTGCCGATCCCGGAGAGATTGGTAAACTAAAGAGGAAGCTTCAGAGAAGCCGGGTGGAACGCAAACACCCGAGCTAACAGGAGCAGCACTTTTAAAATTGGCGGAG
>NW_015388256.1:382034-393893 GCF_001527695.2 Protobothrops mucrosquamatus | reverse complement strand
TGCAGCTGTTATAAGATTCAACATCAAATTCATTTCTTTAGCATCCAAATCTTCCATAATACCTAGCAAAAATAACTGCGGTGTAAACTTTATCTTTTTCTTAAAAATATTTTGAATATTCCACCAAATCTTAATCCAAAATGCTTTTATATCCCTACACGTCCACCAAATATGAAAATAAGTTGCATCTAAACTTCCATATCTCCAACATTTGGGCTGCAAATTAGGATACATACAGGACAGTTTTTGAGGATCCAAATGCCACCTATAAAACATCTTATAAATTTTTTCTCTTAAATTTTGAGCTTGAGTAAATTTTACATTTTTAACCCAAATTGTCTCCCATATTTCCAATGAAATCGATTCTTGAATATTTTGAGCCCATTTTACCATACAATCTTTAACTAATTCCGTTTCAGAATCCAATTCAATCAAAACATTATAAATTCTCTTTATGTGGGCTCGAGTTTGATCTTTAATCTGTTTTATCAGATTCACATCCTGCAAGGTAATACCAACTTTTTGATCTAAGCTCCACCTCATTAACAATTGATTATAGCGAAACCAAGAATATACAATATTTTCTTGCTTCAAATCTGCTAAGGATTTAATTTGCCAATCCTGTCCTACCAAACTAAGTAATTCCTTATAAGAAATTCTATCCAAGTTAACTCCTCTAGATACCCCCTCTATTGCCTGTCCTGGAATCGCCCAAATGGGAATTTTATAATTTAATCTATAATAATATTTCTTCCAAACTCGTAGCAAAGCACTTCTTAAAATATGAGCTTTAAAAACCTGGTCTACTTTCTTATTATAAATTAAGTATGCGTGCCAACCAAATAATAGGTCCCATCCCTCAAGGCAAAGTATACTTTTGTTTGTTAAATTAAGCCAATCACTAATCAGTGTTAAAACCATCATGTCATAATACAATTTTAGATTCGGCGCCTTAAGTCCTCCTCTTTCCCATGCATCTTGTATAATCTTAAACTTAACTCTTGGTTTCTTCCCCGCCCATATGAACTTATTAATCCCCTTCTGCCATTCTTCCAAATTAGCATCTTTTTTCAAAATAGGTATCATTTGAAACAAAAAAAGAAACTTTGGAAGAATATTCATTTTCACTGCTGAGATTCTCCCCAGCAGAGATAACTGTAATTTTTTCCAATCATTTAAGTCCTTTTGCACTTTTACCCATAGTGTCTCATAATTGTTTTTGTACAATTTAACATTAGAAGCTGTAATATAAACTCCCAAATATTTTACCTTTCTCACTATTTTAAAACCTGTCAACTTAACTAAGATGTCTTTATCCTTCATAGACATATTTTTTGGTAATATTTTAGTCTTATTATTTACCTTGAAACCAGAAACTTTCCCATACTGGGCTATAATTTCCACCAAGTCCTTTACCGAGTCTATCGGTTGAACTAGTGTCAGCACCAAGTCATCAGCAAAAGCTCTTAACCTATAATCATTCTTATTTACATTTATTCACTTTATTATAGGTGATTGACGAATTTTAATCAATAAAATCTCCATTGTTAAAACAAATAACAATGGAGATAATGGACATCCCTGCCTCGTGCCCTTCTCAATTTTAAATGCCTCTGTTAACCCCCCATTAACTACGACTTGTGCTGATTGTTGTTGGTAAATAGCCCTAAGAGCAAGCAAAATTTTTCCCCCAAAGTTCATTTTCTCTACGACTCGCAGTAAAAACTGCCAGTCTAGTTGATCAAACGCTTTTTCAGCATCCAAAAATATAAAAGCCGCAGGGATTTGACTGTTCTTATCCAAATACTCAATTAAATTAACAATTTGTCTCATATTATACTTCATATATCTTCCAGTTATAAATCCAGATTGATCACTGTGAATCAATTGCCTCAACACTTGCCAATCTATTTGCCAATATTTTTGAAAAAAATCTCATAATCTGTATTCAGTAAAGATATGGGTCTATAATTCTTGGGCTGAGTCAAATCCTGACCCTCCTTTGGGATCAGCGATATGAAAGCCGTTCTCCAAGATGGAGGTACCTCTGCACCCAACAAAATACTATTAAACAGTTCCTTTAATGGTTCTATCATTTCATCAGATAACATCTTATAATAAATTGCTGTTAATCCATCTGTACCAGGAGCCTTACCAACCTTTAATTGCTTGATTGCCCCAATAATTTCTTCAGAAGTAATTAAACAATTCATCTCTTCCCTTTGATTATTTGATAATCTAGGAAAATGTGCCTGCTGTAGATAATTCTCTATTTCTGAAAGTTGTATATTTTTAGAGGCATATAACTTTGAATAAAAATCCAAAAAGCTCCTTTTAATCAAATTTTGTTGGTATGTCACTTTACCTTTATAATCTATTTTCTCTATAATTCTTGACTTCTGCTTCTTTCGTAATTGGTAGGCTAACCACCTACCAGGTTTATTTGCATTACAAAATGTGTTGTATTTCATATATCTTCCGGTGGTGACTGCCGTGCCGATGGCAGCTTTTTCTTAAGCCGTCCGCCCCGGGATGCGTTAAAGCCTGAAGGAACGGTGTTCAACAGCTGTTCCGTGGCTTGGAGCCTCTCTCCCCGGGTGAAGGGGAGGAGGTGAGCTTTCCTGGATAGAGGTCGAGTTCCCTAGTTCTCTAAAATTCTTTTTGGGAGGATGAAGGTGAGAACTCCCTCGGAGTCTGGGTTTTCTCCGCACCTCGGGTCGCCTTTGTTCTTAGGAATAAAGCTAGACGCTGCTTCCACATCTGTTAATTAAAGAGACTGTGAGTAAAATTAAAAAGCAGACGGAGCTGAACAGGAGGATTGGAATTTGGATAATTTGAGACTTTAACTCAGAAAATAAATAAGTATCTTCTTCATCTACTATTTAAACTAAAAGAAGAAGAAAAAATATGGCCGCGGAATGCCATTCCTTTGTTTGAAATGACACTTAAGAGACTTTCACTTTTACTTGGTGTTTAAGTGAAGACAATGAAACAATGTAATAGATTTCGCTAGCTTATGTAAAGTGCAAGCTTTCTATATTCTTTTTTTATATATATCCTGCAACTGTTGCTTTTACAAGATTATACAAGATTTATAAGAAGCGTTTTTTTTAAAAAAAATGGCTTCAAAACGCCTTGGAATTTCTGCTCCTCCAAAAGGTCCGATTTCTTCTCCGGTTGTTCAAAGTTCACAGCACCCTAAGCCCAAGACGCCTCCACCTTCTCCCCCACCGCCCACACTTACACTTAAGGACTTACAGGACGCTTTGATGAATACAGCGAAACAGATTAGAATAGAGACAGCTGAGCTTTTTGAAGAGAAAAAGAATGAGATGAGACAGGATATACTGTTAGCTTTTCAAGGTTTAGCAGCTCATGTAGAACGCTTAGATGGACGGGTGGATGAGGTGGTGGAAAATGTTGAAAGATTAGAGGATAGACTTGGAAAAGTAGAGGATAATGTGGATATAAGTCAGAACGAAATTATTATGTCACAATATAGAGACATGGAATATGCTTTGAGAATAAGGGGACTGAAGGAGAATGTGCAAGAAAATTTGAAAGAAGAGATTGCAGCAGATTTGGCTATTGTTTTGGCTTCCGAACCTGAAGAAATTTTGAGAGAGATAGAAATTTTTTTAGGGTAAATTCATGGGTCGCACGACAGAGAAATCTACCAAGAGATGTTGTAATTTATTTTTCTAGAAGATCAATTCGTAATGAAATTATTCAAGCCTTCTACAAGCAGAGATTCCAAATTGTAGCACAAGATGTTATAATTTTAAAGGAAATACCTCCTAAAATACTTAGGAAAAGAAAGGACTTTGCTTTTCTGGCTGAAGAGTTGAAAAAACGACAAATTCAATTTAGATGGGATATACCTGTTGGAATAGTGGTGAGCTACATGGGGACACGTTATAGACTTAACACAATTTTAAAAGCAAGAGATTTTTATATTTCTGTCCTGAAGGCAGGTTCACCACCATCTCCACGAGTTAACAGAAATGAAAGAATGCTTGAAGAACAAGAGGTTGAAGGAGCAATGTCATTAAGTGTAGGAGATTCACAGGTTGAATTTAAGCAACAATCTTTAGAGACGAAAGATGATCCAAAGGGACAAAGAATGACCCGTGCAGCTCATAGATGTAAAGAAAAAGAACAGCAAAAGGTGGATGTTGTACCTATAATGCATCAGATTACTTCAGAGCCAGTGGGAGGTACAAGACCAAATAAATCAGTGACAGTTGATCTTCAAGGAATGTTCCAGAGGCTCCAAGCCACTAAAAATGGCAAGGTTCCTGACATGGAATGTTAATGGCTTGAATTCACCACAGAAAAGAAAGAAAATATTTCATTACCTGAAACAACATAAGAATGATGTTGTGTGTTTGCAAGAAACTCATATTACTTCAAAGGATCAAAAGTATTTGATTAATTCCTGGCTGGGAATACATTTTATAGCTCCTGCTCTGCAGAAAAAAGGAGGTGTAGTTATTTATGTGAGGAAAGAGTTATTGCCGAAATTAATTGACTTTGATTTAGAAGGAAGATATGTTATCATTGAGTTATTATTGAATGGAAGGAGATGTCTTATTATTGGATTATATGCCCCAAATCAACAACAAAAACAGTTTTATAAGTTGATACATCAGAAATTAAATCAATTGGATTATAAATCTGTTATGATGGGAGACTGGAATGGTGTTTTAGATTCACGCAAAGACAAGAAAGGTTCCTTCAAAGTTTCTAGTTATTCCATATTACCTAAAACTTTTTTTGATTTGAAGGATGATTTGGAATTAAGAGATATTTGGCGAGAACGAAATATGGAAGAAAGAGACTTTACTTTTTTCTCGAACAGGCACCAATCGTATTCCAGAATTGACTTCTTTTTAATTACTAATGATTTCTTTTCTAGGGTGAAGAATATCAAGATTTTTTCTAGAACATTGTCAGATCATAGTCCCGTATGGATGGAATTATCTGCTGAAGATGGGAATAGAAGGACTTGGAGATTAAATGAAAATTTATTCAGATATAAGGGGAATTTGCAGAAATATAGAGATCATTTGAAATATTTTTTTTGTTGAATATGCATAAGGGCACCTCGATTTCAATGGTTTGGGATGCCAGTAAAGCGTATATGAGAGGTGCTCTGATTTATATGAATAGTGTGTATAGGTGTAAACAGATGCAAAAACGAAGAGAGTTAGAAGAGGAGATTAAATTAAAAGAGAAGGCTTTTATTTTAAACCCACTGGATAACAAGTTAAAGGTATCCATAACTATGCTTAGGGAACAATTTAATATGTTAATGGCTAATCAGATTGAATTCCCCAACCTTCTGAATTGGCTGAGGATTCCCCAACTACCCTGGATGGCTCCAGGGAACTTAATCCCTCGAGCCCGCGACCAGTCTCGGACGTGACCTGCATTGCAGGAGTGCCCCAATAGTTCCA
The DNA here is from genome assembly GCF_001527695.2 of Protobothrops mucrosquamatus. NCBI lineage: Eukaryota > Metazoa > Chordata > Lepidosauria > Squamata > Viperidae > Protobothrops > Protobothrops mucrosquamatus. The sequence goes on along the minus strand of NW_015388256.1, from coordinate 388,434 downwards.
GTCCCCTGTGGCTGAAGTGCCATAGTCAGGAGCCGCCTCTATGGCAAACTCCTCCTCAGGTGAATTCCTATTTGGAGCGCTTGCTGATACGCATGACTCTCTGTTCGGCGCAATAGCTGAACCGTGAGGATGCCCTTGCTCCACCCCTGGGAAATCCCTAGTGTCCTGCGGTACTTCCCAGGAGCAATGGAGCAGGGTGTCTTAATGTTGACCTGAAGTGCAATCTGGCTCCTGGGCCCCTTCCCCCCCGAGAGCGGAGGCAGGGGTGGTAGCATCATGGGACAACCGCCAGTGCAGTTGATCGAAGTGACACCTCAGGACGCGACCATCTCCCAGGGTCACTTCGTATGATCGAGGTCCAGAGATCTTACAGATGACAGCAGGGACCCAGAGGTGTCCAGGACCATAGTTTCTAGCACAGACCAGATCGCCCACCTGAAGTCTCCTAGGTGTCCGCAGCTGTGACACCTGTGAAGCCACCCAGTCAGGGTGCAGTCTATCCAACTTAGTAATGAGGCGGCGACCCCAGCGCAGTTCAGCTGGGCTCTTTCCGGTGGCAGTGCATGGTGTGGTGCGATGTGCAAGAAGGAAATCTGCTAACCTGTGATGCCAGCTGCCGTATGTTAGTCTTTTGAGTGTGTCTTTGGTGGTGCGCACCATTCTCTACGCTTGCCCATTGGTGGAAGGGCGAAAGGGAGCAGACGTTGCATGCTGGATCAGGTTGGCCTGAAGAAAAGCCTGGAACTCAGAAGATGTAAATTGAGGACTATTGTCAGATACAAGCACATCTGGAAGGCCATGGGTTGCAAAAATTCCTCTTAACACCTGGATGGTCCTGACAGTAGTAGTGGAGGAGACTGGTACAACCTCTAGCCACTTGGAATGGCTATCCACAAGGATAAGGAAGAATTGACCCTGAAAGGGCCCAGCATAATCTAAATGAACCCGTGACCAAGGGGTGTTCGTCTCCTCCCACCTGTGTACTGGGGCCTGAGGCATTTCAGGCCGTGATTGTTGGCACACTTGGCACCCGTGCACCTGAGCTTCGATAGCTTTGTCAAGCCCAGGCCACCAAAGATGGCTGCGCGCAAGCGCTTTCATGCGCACAATTCCTGGATGTCCCTCATGCAGTGAGGACAAGACCCTAGACCTCAGTGAGGCAGGAATAACTATTCTACTCCCCCATAATAGGCACCCATTAAAGGTAGACAGTGCGTTTCTCCTTTGCCAGAAACTTTGAAATGTCGCATCTGGACACGTGTCAGGCCATCCTGACAATACCCATGTCAGCAAGCATGCAAGCGTGTGATCAGTGGCAGTCTCTGCAGCCACGTCCCTAGCATTGAAGGGAGATTCAGTCATCTCTTGAATAGAAAGAATATTAATGGCAGGAGCAGGGTCTGGCTCTACCTGTTTCAGAGGTAATCTGCTTAGGCCATCTGCATGGCCCATCTCTTTTCCAGGTTTGTGAACTAAAGTGTAGTCATATGCTGACAGGAAGATGGACCATCTCAGCATACGAGGAGAAATGATATGAGGTGTCTGTTTGTTGGTTGTAAACAACCCTAGCAGAGGCTTATGGTCTGTATAGACCGTGAAGTGGTGGCCATATAAGAAATCATGGAATTTCTTAATGCCAGCCACTATTGCCAAGGCTTCGCTGTCAATCTGAGCGTAATTACGCTCTGCAGATGACAGAGTCCTTGAATAATAGGACACAGGGACTTGTGCCCCATCAGCCTTCAGATGACTAAGTACTGCTCCCACTCCATAAGGAGATGCATCGCATGCGATGCAAACAGGCAGTTGCTCATTGAAATGCGCTAAAACAGCATTGGAAGTGAGCAAGGCCTTAACCTCATTGAAACTCCTGTCATGGACTTTAGTCCACTGCCATGGAGCCTGCTTGTCTAAGAGCCTATGTAATGGCTCTGCCACAGCAGCCTTATGTGGGAGAAATGCATGGTAAAAATTCAAGAGTCCCAAGAAGGCTTGTAACTCACTCTTGGACTTTGGACTTGGGACCTGCTGAATAGCTTGCAGTTTGTCTTCAGCAGGGTGAATGCCTTGGGCATCAATCCTGAAACCCAAGAAGTCAGTTGAAGTGACTCCTATCTTACATTTATCTTGCTTTAACTTAAGGCCTGCTTTGCGAAAATGAAGCAAGACAGCCCTTAATCTCTCTGCTAGATTTTGAGATGACTCCCCAGCAATGAGGACGTCATCAAAATAGGGGCAGACCGCAGGAATACCTCGAAGTGTGCTCTCCATTACACTTTGGAATATGCCAGGGGCTACATTTACCCCAAACTGCAATCTCTTGACCTTGAAGGTCCCCCTGTGAGCTACAATAGTCTGGGCCTCTGCAGCTGCCTCATCAACAGGTAGCTGTTGATAGGTGTGTGCCAGGTCAAGTTTTGCAAAGATGCACCCCCCTTGAGGGAGGCCAGAATGTGGCTTACAACAGGAACTGGATAAGTGTGCTGTTGCAATGCCTTATTCAGTGTACACTTGTAATCTGCACATATACTTATTTCCCCATTAGCCTTTAGAGGCGTTACTATGGGGGTTTCCCATGGACTAGAACAGTGATGGCGAACCTTTTAGAGACCGAGTGCCCAAACTGCAACCCAAAACCCACTTATGCATCGTCGGGTGCCAGGTGGGTGTGGCCCATTGGCTGGGTGTGGCCAATTGGGGGTGTGGCCCATTGGGAGGACGTGGCTGTGGTGGTAACAGCAGACTGGGTGGGACTAAAAAGTTCAATCAATCAATTCCAACTTTGCAAGATCTTTTTTTCCCTGTGAGAAGTTGAAATTGACTGATTGATTGAATTTTTTTTTTTTTGCACACGGCAGCAGAGGCCTAAAGCGAAAAGGTTTTATAAAACCCAGCTGAAGGCCTAGGACTGGGGCGATGGCGCGCGTGCCCACAGAGAGGGCTCTGAGTGCTGCCTCTGGCACCCGTGCCATAGGTTCGCCACCACTGGACTAGAATCCACAGGTTCTAAGATGCCCTGCTGGAGCAATTTGTCCAGCTCAGCATCTATTTTACCTTTGAGGGCAAAAGGTACCCTTCTAGGCTTGACCCTGATGGGCGTGATAGTTGGGTCCAACCGCAGCGCAATGGGGGCCCCCTTGTAGGATCCTAGCTCTGAACTAAACACATCTGCAAACTCCTTGCAGACTTCTGCAAGGCTCAACGTTTGCAAATGGTGCAGCCCAGTTACCTGGATTCCCAGAGCCTCGAACCAATCGAGTCCAATAAGACTCGTACGTTCACCCCCACTACCACCACATCTAGGAGACCTTCAAAATCCTTATGCTGCACCCTAAGGGTGGCCTCCCCCTTAACACACACCATAGAATTCTGAAAATCTGCAAGCATTAGATTCGATGGCCTGAGTTTAACTCGAAGGCCACTACTACTACAAATCCTTTTGAATGTGTTAATTGAAATAATTGAGAGAGCAGACCCAGTGTCCAACTCCATTAATAAGGGAACCCCTTGCAACCTTACGTTAATGGAAAATTTCTTCTTAAGGGGCTTGTGTGTCCCTGTTCTTAGAATGCTCCTGCGCGATGCGCAGAAACCCACCCTGTGTTGGCTGGGGACCCTGGTACCTTTCTGAAGCAATTCTTCCTGAGGTTGGACCTTCTGGCGACCCAAACAGACGGATGCGATGTAGCCTTGCCTGCCACACGCCCGGCAAATGGCGGAGCAGAACCTGCAATCAGCTCACTTGTGGCGTCCTCCGCATCTGAAGCATTGAAGAGCTGCTGGGGCCTTGTCCGGACGTCCCTTCTGCCTTTTCTCAGCTGGCTGGTGAAGTCTGTCCACCTCCTCTTCAGGATCCGCTTCTGATCCTTCTCGAGCGTCCTCTTGATGGACGGTTGCTGTGTCTGGAGGGTTCCTGGCGAGCCGCAAGGCCTTCACAACCCCGCCAGCTGCTTCCTCAGCTGCCACCTCTCGTAAGGCATCTTGGAAGGAAACATCTTCTTTTGCAAAGATCTTCTGTTGTAAGTCTCTGCTCCTTAAGCCGCAAACGAAGCGATCTCGCAGCCTCTCTTCCAGATCCTTGAACTCACAAGGCCTGGCCGCTTGCCTTAAGGCAGCAATAAAGTCTGCAGCAGATTCACCCGGCCTCTAGTCTTTCTGCTCGAATGCGTGCCTCCAAGCAATGACGGATAACTTCGGCTGGAAGTGTTCCTTCAACATCTTTTTTAGATCAGCATATGTTACTGACTCGAGAGGTGCAGGGGGCACCAGATTTTCTGCGATGTCAAAAGCTTCTTGTCCACAGGCACACAAAAGAGTTGCTGCCTTCAGGCCGTCTTCTCTTATCTGATTTACTCTAAAGTAATTCTCCACCTGTGCTACGTAGGAATTCCATCTCTCTGGGTGGGAGACATCGAAATCACTTAAGCGGCCAATCTTCGACATCGTAAACTTTACGACCTTCACCAATTGCTTCCTCTGCAAACTGATGTTTGGGAAAGGGTCTTTTAGCCGAGCTCACCCCCCAGCGACGCTGGACTGGCGGAATGGGATGCTGATGCAGACACCGTCTTCCCTCGTCAGGACTTCCTGGGTAAGTCCTTCATTTCTTAATCTTGCAAAGGATCCCACCTTTGTCGCTAGTGTGTTTACGGTTCGCAAGCAATTGACGAAGACGCATGGTGGAAACAATAGCTCTTTATTCTCCTGCAACTCCAAGCAAAAGCTAAAAGGCACGCAGGCCTTTTATAGGGTCAGGAACCCAGACAGTGCTAACCAATAGGAACGCAGCGTTTTCACGCCTTGCGCATGCGCACAAGGCTGGCGCCGCTCTGTCTGGTCCCGGGCAACTTTTACAATGCCCGGGACCATTTGCAACCTTTCTGGGCCTGCTGAGTTTCCTCAACAGGCCCAGGACACAACAGTTAGTGTGTACTATTGTAGATTGCTTGTAGAATGAGATGTAGATTGGAGGGTAGCAGTAATCCCTTGCAGAGACTCCACCAGAGACCTGCAAATTCACCCCCCACAATTTACATCTGAGCACCTGCCTGGAGGCGCTGCAGTTCTGAGGCAGGGGGCTGCCTGGCCTTGTCAAAACAGCTGATGTGTGGGGTAACCTTCCCTCTCAGTTCATTTAAAAATGAAGGAAGTCGACCCGGTTGATTCATTTCATGAGAATGGTGAAAATATATCCTAAAAATGAGTCTGATTCATTTTACAAAGTTTTGACTTTCAGCCCTAATGGGCAGGCTCCATTAGGGTCGTACCATGAGGACTACCTGTAATTAGTATTTTTATCAAAGGTGAAATTGATTGAAAAAACTGAGGCAATCAAGGAAGTCTTTCATTGTTTATAAATTTTGCTATATTTCTTAATAAATTTAAATTGATATGGGGGACAAAATAGTTTTACAGGTAGTCCTCAACTTACAACCACAACTGAGCCCAGAATTTTTGCTGCTAAGTGAGAAATTTGTTAAGTGAGTTTTGCCCCATTTTACAACTTTTCTTGCCACATTTGTTAAGTGAATCACTGCAGTTGCTAAATTAGTAACAAGGTTGTTAAGTGACAAGTTCCCCATTGACTTTGCTTGTCCGAAGGTCACAAAAGATGGTCACATGACCCTGGAACACTGCAACTGTCATAAATATGAATCAGTTTCCAAGCATCCGAATGTAAATCATGTGAACATGGAGATGCTGCAATGTTCATAAGTGTGAAAAATGGTCATAAGTCACTTTTTTCAGTGCTGTTGTAACTCTGAATGGTCACTAAATGAACTGTTGTAAGTTGAGGACTACCTTTATTTGGAAAGTAATGCTTCTTTATCTGGAAAGTAAAGCATCTTTTTTGTTGTGCCAGTGGTAGGACTTTGCTTTGACTGAAAAATTTTTGAAGCAACAGTTCTGAAGATTTAATATGGCATTGTTATACTTCATTTAGCAATTATTAATGATTTTTCTGATAGTTTCCCAGGCCTTCACAAATGTCATTTTGGATAGAAACCAGTAGACTGTGACATCTACCGTATTTTCCGGCGTATAAGATGACTGGGCGTATAAGACGACCCCCAACTTTTGAGAAGATTTTCAGGGTTTAGAAAGTTGTCTTATACGCCGAAAAATACGGTATGTTATTCAAACCACAACTTAAGAATGATTCATAAGGCCTGTTCTGTTACATCTTTTAGATATCTGTTAAAAATCTCATCACTGTAGTGTTTTCTGGATTTTGTTGTTGCTTCTACTTTCTTTTCCTCTTCCCCAAATTTATTATTATTTATACCTGTATTTTGTACATCACTTTGAGATGATATAGGAAGCAATACTTAAGATTCATCATTTTTGTGCCTTTCAGTCATTAGTAAGATAAATAACAACAAAAACAAAGATCTGCAAA
>NW_015388256.1:374271-382016 GCF_001527695.2 Protobothrops mucrosquamatus | reverse complement strand
GCTTTCCTCTCTGGCGACTCTCCTCTGCAGCGGAAGAAGGGACCCAGGTAGGCCGCGCTGTTGCTGCGGTTTCTATGCCTACCCTGCCCTGCCTTGCCCCGCCACGTTGTAAGTCAAGAATTCGGAGGCGCGAGCAGGCCAGCAGCTGCTTCCGCGATTAGTTTGGGTAAGGCGGCCGTGGCTGGGCGGTCCTTCTCTGCCTAACTTTTATCGCTGCTTCAGTTCCGCCCCCGCTTGCCCTAGGGCTCGCGGGGAGAGCCAGAGGGAGGGCGCTTCTCTCCGCGGTATCCGGCGAAGTTAGCTGGAGGAGAGGGAGGCCCTAGGAGAGGAGCGGCGTCACTTTACCGCTTGTTCGTGCTGTATTAACGCCCCAAAAATATTTCCTTTAGCGGTCCCGGTGGAGTCTCTCGTGGCGCATTTAAAACGAAACTTCGTGGGTCGCGATTGCATTTGCCAATGCAGTGAACCAAAGAGAGTAGCGCGCTCTCAATTGGAACCCCACGAGCTTAAGCCAACAATTTCAAAGTACCGTATTTTCTGGCGTATAAGACGACTGGGCGTATAAGACGACCCCCAACTTTTGAGAAGATTTTCAGGGTTTAGAAAGTCGTCTTATACGCCGGAAAATACGGTAGTCCTATCTTAAGCATGAAAGCTGGCTAGGTCACTTTCTCTCAGCCCAAATCACCTCACAGGGTTCTTGTTGTGGGGACAATAGGTAGAGGAAGTAGTATTCCTTGAGTTATTTATAAAATTAATATAGGCAGGATAAAAAAAAACCTCCTAACCTTCACAATATATTCCCAGTTAGGTTTTTCCTATATATTTTTGTAGTTGTGTCTTTAGTTACTTTTCTTTTCATTTCTATATACTCTCAATATAGCCAAGGTTGCTCCAACAATGAGATGGGTAGTATATAAATTTAATAAAGAAAATAAGTATCATTTAATTTTTATTTATTCATTATATAAATAAAAATATACTTAACATTTATTCAAATTATACAGTGATGATTTTTAAATCAAAAAGTAACTTAAAATGAATAATAAAATATTCAAATGTAATATAAATTTTAAAAATGCTTCACTATTCATTTCAGCAATAAACATTAAATAAAAACTAGAAGGAATAAATCTGAAAAGCAAAAATATTTTGATATTTTTTATTATTGTTCTTGGAAATACTTTTGCAATGCTTATGGGTATTTCAAAACTCAAGTATAAACAGTGTTTCTGCCTGTCCAACTCCCCCAAAACATACCTTAGTTTCCAGTTGTCTAAATTGTTGGGCCATTCTGTGGAAAGAAATATAGAGTTGAAGGTAGTTCTGATTTTAATTCTGACCACAATACGATTTCTAAAAATAAGCATAACTGGAGATAATAAAGATCTATTTATCACAGTCATCATATTACAGTAGGTGGCTTCTCTAAATGTAATACAATTGAAAAGGAAATCCAGTACAATTTCAGGAACTATTGGTAAATAGAAATTAATGCTATTAATTACAGGTAGTCCTTGAGTTACGAATGCAATGGAGCATGCCCATTCCATTTGTAACTCGAGGACTCATAGGAGTGAATGGTGTATCTTGACCACCATCACTCCCTCCTTTCACTCATGCATTCGCTAATCAAATGCGAGGGTCATTAAGCGCACATGAGGTATCTCAGGATGGGGAAGGCCATGGAAGGCCTAGTAATGGAACAGGCCACCTGGTTCAGACCACCCAAGACCTCACCTGACCCATTGAGATACCTCATTCTCTGTTCCCTGGGATCCCCACAATTGCTCCCCCACATCATGCTGCGCTGGGTCACTTATCTTGTGAAAATCTGTCACCTCTCCAGCCTTGCTGCTTCTTTGCCTGCTCCCGGCAAGAGCAGAGGGAGAGCAGGACGAGCACGCTCTGTTCAGCTTCTCTGACTCACCGGGCTGCCTGCCACTTCTGCAGCGGGGGGCAGCCTCAGTGAGTCTCCTCCAAAGGCTTCCAGGATCAGCGTGGAAAAGCGTTTGCATGCTGAAGGGAGTGGGGTAGTGAAATTGTATTGCTTCAAGCCCCCCGTTGGTGTGCAAACACTTTTTGCATACAAATTGGAAGCTTCTGGATGGCCTAATCTCACGAGACCTCAGGCCCCATTCTCTGCAAAAGTAGATGGGTGCCTGAAGTTGCACAAGATCATGGCCCCCAGAAGTTTTTGGCCTCTGGCTAAAAAGTATTTATGCACTTATGGGGCACCACTTCAAAAAGCCCCATAGGGCTTGAGGAGGCCTTTGCCGACGAGAACGGAGCCCCGAGAGGTGCACGGGTCCCTCCGGGCCTCTGTTCTCTTTGGCCAAGGCCTCCTCAAGCACTTTGCTGACAAGAATGGAGCCCCAAGAGGTGCACGAATCCCTCCCTGCCTCCATTCTTATCAGCAAAGGCCTCCTCAAACACTTTGCTGGCGAAAACGGAGCCCCTGAGAGGCGTGCGTGTTCCTCCAGGCCTCTGTTCTCATTGGCAAAGGCCTTGAGGAAAGGCCTTTGCAGCTGTAAATGGAGGCCTGAAGGCTTCCATTCTCGGCAGCAAAGGCTTTTTGCAAAGATAGCAAAAGGCTTTGCAAACAGAGGGAAGACTTCGATGTTTCAGGCCTTCCCTCCATTTGCAAAACCTTTTGCCACAGATCTTGTCCAGGCCTCTATTTGCAGAGAGGCCTGGACAATATGTGAGATCATGCGAGATCAGTAGCATGAGATCTCACACTGTTGATCTCACATGATCTTGCAGTACTTTAAGCCTCTATTCCCTGCGAATGCAACAAAGGCCTGAAGCGCTGAAACAGGCCAAGAAACTGTAATTTCTGGACTTAATAAGTTTGGGACTTGTTCGTAAACACTTGTTCGTTATGCTTATAGCGTAACTTTAAATTTTCACTAAGTGAATGTTCATAACTCGGGGATTACCTGTAATTGGAATCATAAGTAAATTAAATGTATTTTTATGTAGTTCATTATAAACTACTGAGAAGCTTTACATTTCATTTAGAGAAATGATTGTTGGCATTTATAGTAATACATTTATTTATTTAATTCATATGCCACCGATCTCGCTGTCAAGTGACTCTGGACAGGTTACAATACTGAGAACTTTTACATTTCATTTAGGGAAATGATTGTTGGATTTATAGTAATATACCTTATTTATTTATTTATTTATTTATTTATTTATTTATTTATTTATTTATTTATTTATTTAATATGCCACCCATCTCACTGTCAAGTGACTCTGGACAGTTTACAATACTGTAAAAGCAAGTATAAAATGTTAAAACAATAAAACACTAAAATATTAAAATAACAGAGATTATAAGTTAAAAGCCAAAATACAACAGGTTGGGGTAGGATTCTTCCTATTCCACCACCAACATGGAATACCCCATCAGGGCTTCATGCCAAATGCCAGAGCCAGGTTTTGAGGCTTTTTCTGAAGGTCAAGAGGATGGGTTGCATCTCCCCTTGAGGAATGCAATGTTACAGAGGGTGGGAGCCATGACAGAAAAGGCTCTTCTCCTGGACCCCACCAGCTAAAATTCCTTGGACAATGGGGTCTGCAGAATGCCCCTTCTGGAACCAGTGGGCCAGGCAAACTCCATTGGGGTCAGGTAGCCTGGATCAGGTAGCCTGGACTCATGCCATAAATGGCTTTAAAGGTCTTAATCAACACCTTGGATCAAGAAGCACACCAGCAATCAGTCCAGCTCGTGCAACAGGGGTGTTACATGGTCCAGCCTAGGCTGTTAGTGTGGTTGTATTCTGTGCCAGCTGTAACTTCTGAATATTCTTCAAGGAAAGTTCTTCAAGGAAGTAGTCCAAATGCGAGATGACTAGAGCATTAACGATTGAGTGCAGGGACTCATGATTCAGGAAAAGGTGCAACTGGTGCACAACAAAGGCTCTTTGAACAGGAGTTATCTGTCCCGGAGAACCACAAGTTGTGCATAGGGTTTGTCTGGAGTGGTGCAACCCCATCCAGAACTAAAGATGCTAAAGTCTCAGATTCTGAAGCCTCACACTCCCATAGCCACTCAGTTTGCCAGAGTTCAGCCAAAGCTTATTGTCCCACAGCAAGCCTCCCACAGCCTCCTACAGGAGGGCAGCAACACTTGGGGGATTATTACCCACAATGGTGATAAAAAGTTGAGTATCATCAGCATATCAATGATACCTCATCCCATGATGATGGGTGATCTCACCCAGAAACTTCATATAGAGAAACAGAGAGAATACTGAGCCCTCAGCAGGCCACAAAGGACCGACTGTGGGCTTGACCTTTCACTCCCTATCAACATCAGTTGGGACTGGCCTTGGAGAAAGAAGCCAAACCAGTACAAGATTCAGCCCCAGATCTTACAGTTGGCCCCAAAGGATACCATGGTATTAAAGGCCATGGAAAAATCATGGAGAGCAGGATGGATGCACTGTTCCCATCTTGCTCTCACTAGAGATTATCAGCAAATATGATCAAAGTTATTTCTGTCCTATAACTGAACCTGGAACCCAAGTGGAAGGGGTCCAAATAATCCATTTCATCCAGGACCTTCTAAAGCTGTTCACACAACCATTTTTTCCAGCACTTTCCCTAAAAAGAAAAGGTGAGAAACTGGATGAAAGATTTTAGGCAGGTGGAATCCAATAATGGCTTTTTGAGGGAGGCAGATCAGGGTCACCTTGAAAGGTCCTAAGAACATCAGCTCCTTCAGTGATGTATTTATTAGTGCTTGAACCCACTTGGAGGTCACCTTCCTGGAAGCTTTCACCAGCCTGGAGTGACAAGGGTCTAATTGACAGGTAGTTCTGCTGACAGCATTGAGAACCCTGTTCACTTTATTAGGTCTGACAGAGTCAAATTGTTCTCAGATAACCTTGTAAGGTTACTTTCCAAGCATCTCTAATGGACCTGCTCCACACTTGGACTCCAAATGAGAATAACTTTGTCCATCAAATCTTCCACAAAGTCCTCTGTACAGCCCTGTAGTAGATGATCATCTGAGCCCTCCTCCCAGAAGAACCAGATGATCCTGAACAGAGTCATCAGATGACAATCTGTGAACACAATAAGAGTGGAGAAAGAGTGGAGAAATAATGCCATTTCACTATTTTTTTTAAACAAGTTTTATTAATTTTCCAATTTTACAAAAGTCCAAGTATTAAGGAAGCAACATGGTGATTGGGTAATCCATAATCCAATTACAAGCTCTTTCATACATATGTCAGGTTACATCATCAAAAATTTCCTCTCTATTTCCCTTGGTTATTATATCACATTCAAATTAATACATTGCTAGTTATAACTCAATCGGTTAAGACATTTATCAATATATTTTAACTAATACGCATCCATGTCCTGTTTTTAAATTTTACCTAATTTCAATTACAGTATTCCCATTAGCTCAATATCCATAGTATTTAGTTCCGGTGGTGACAGCTGGCATCGCATGGCGGCTTTTTTTAGCCGCCTGTCCGGGAGCGCGTCAAAGCCTGAAGAGACAGCGTTTTTTTCCAGCTGTCTCTCGGCTCGGAACCTCGTCCCTCGGGTGAAGAGGGGGGGTGAGTATGTTCGGATAGGGCTTGAGCTTCCTTCCACCCCGGTTTTGTCCTAATCCGGGGTGGAAGATGCTAGCTTGCCCGGAGTCTGGACGTTCTCCGCGCCCCGAGACGCCTTCGCTCCTTCCTATTAGGAGCGAAGCCAGATGCAGCTCCCACCTCTGCAACTGAAGGTATTTGGACTTAAAATTATAAGCAGACAGAACGATGCAGGAGTTTGGCAATATAATGGTTTTTTTCGAGACTTTGGCTCTGAAAATTATTAACATCTTTTTTGATTTTGTGATGATTTAAAATGAAAGAAAATGGCTGCGATCTGCCGTTTCTCTGGATTACTTTCGCTTTTCACTTTTACTCTCGTCTGGTTATCAACAGGATAAAGATACATTGTTGCTTCTCCGGTTCTGGAAAGTTTTAACCGCAATGAATTTATGATGCTTACTGATTGATGACATTAATATTGTTACTTTTTTTGATGATACTTAAAGAAATTTGAAGAATGGTTTTAAAATGGCTCCGGAACTGAGGGAAAAAAGAAAAAAAAAAGTGAGAAAGTAATTTTCTTTGTTTTTACTTTTTGGTTGCTGCCTGGGATTTATTGAAAATGCCTTTATCTTTGATCATAAATGATGTACAAGATGCTGTGATGCAAGTAGTCAAGCAATATAGTGTGGAAATTAAAGATATCTGGATGAAGAGATTGGAAGAAATGGTGGCATTTATCCTTCAGAGGTTTATAGCAGAGGTTGAAGAAGGTGTGATGGAAATACTTCAAAATGAGCAAAATCGTGGAGATTTGGAAATCGATAAGTCTGAGAAGCTGGGAAAGGAAGTGGTAATAGACTTGGTTATGGTTTTGATGTACTTTCCTTATGAAATTTTGGGGAAAAAGCGTTTATATGGAATTAATCTATGGGTCATGTATCGGAGAAAACCAGCTGAAGATGTTGCTGCCTGGGTTTTTGGAAGAAGCTTACAGGCTTACTACCTGCAAAAACTTCAGACACGTTACAAAATATAAAAGGCACAAGGCGTAAAAGGCTGAAGGCTTATTGATTTTGACTGATTTTGTATTAATGATGTGAAAAAGAGTGAAAAATTGGGAAGAAATGCAAGATGGGGAGTTGGGGAAAAAGGATTGCTTTTGAAGCTTATGTTTTTAAACTTTTGGATTAGTAAAATATTTTTTGGAATTTAAGATGATTAAGGATATATATAAATATAATTGTATTATTTTAAAGGACTTAAAAATAAGATATTAGATGATTAATATTATATATGTATGCAATTATATTATTTTAAAGAATTTAAAAGTTGCATTTATTGGGATTAAGGCGTAAAAGGTTGAAGGTTTATTGATTTTGACTGATTTTGTATGTGAAAAAGAATGAAAAATTGGGAAGAAATGTAAGATGGAGAGTTGGGAATAAGGAATGCTTTTGAAGTCTATGTTTTTAATTTTATGGGTTAGTAAAATGTTTGCCAGAATTTAAGATGATTAAGGATATATATATATAATTGTATCATTTTAAAGGACTTAAATAAGAAAAATAAGATATTAGATGATTAATGTCATATATGTATGCAATTATATTATTCTAAAGAAGTTAAAGTTTGTATTTACTGGGATTAAGATATTTGAATGATTATAAGAGAAATGGTAGAGTTTATTTTTTAGATGCTTGGATTTGGGGAAGATGGATAATTTTGTTTTGAGTTAAAATAGAGTATAACTTTTGTTTTTTGTTTTTTATTTATTTATTTATTTATTTATTTATTTTTATTTTATTAAATTTATATCCCGCCCTTCTCCTTGCGGACTCAGGGCGGCTAACAATCGAGTAAAAATACACAGATACATTACAAGATTAAAATTAATTAAAAGGAAATATTTAACTGTGATCTAATTAAAATATAATTAAAACCCCCTCTAAAAATTTCCCCTAGGCCAGTCCTGCAAGCTGGAATAATAATAATAATAATAATAAATTTAATTTATATGCCGCCCTTCTCCCAACGGGACTCAGGGCGGCGCACAACATATTTAAAACAAAACATAAATACATTCCCCCCCGATAAAACCGAATTAAATCAAATTTTAAAGTTGTGTCTCTGTCAAATTGTTAAAAGATAAACCCCAAATAAAATCCTCCCTAGGTCAGG
>NW_015388256.1:361776-371380 GCF_001527695.2 Protobothrops mucrosquamatus | reverse complement strand
GTCCTCTAGGCCGGGGGGGCCAAGTCCAAATCCAGGCCCAAACCCAGGCCCTGCCAAGGCCCTGACCACTCCTCACCCGGCTACGGTCGCTGGAAAGGCCGCAGAAATCCTCGGAACTACTAAAGAGGCTCCAAAACCCCCGGAAGGTCTCAAAAAAGGCCTCCAGGCCATTGAAGATAAGCCGGCCAAAGAGGGCCCCCGACAGGCCGCCCAAACAGGCCGCGCGGCCATCCCCCAGAGCTGACACCACTAGGGGGCCGTCGAGGCCGTCCAAAAAGCCCCCCGAGGTCCCCGATCGCCGGGGAGGCTGCAAGCCGTCGTCGGAGAGGCCGCCTGAAGGGGCCGTCAGAGCCACCCACAAAGTCCCTGGCCAGGCCATCGCAGCCGACGAGGAGGCCGCCGCACCCACGCGGGCCTCCAAGATCACCCGAGAGGCCCTCCGGTCGCCAGAGACACCCCCATGCCAGGGGAGGCACCCCCGTGGAGGGAAATCTCCGGACCTCCAGATGGTCCAGGCCGAGTGGTCTGGGCCGAGCGGGCTGGAGAAGGCCGGAGACGCCGCCCGCCAACCATCAACGGGGCCGCCGCGGACGGGAAGGCTGGGTAAGCTGGAAAAGGCCGAAAAACGGCCAAGAACGATGACCGAATCGGCTCCGCGCCCCCCGCGCCCCCAAACGTCCCGTATCCAATCCGGGGCTCACCAGGAGAGGCACCCACATGGGAGTGGAACTCCGGGCCTTCGGGGAGCTTTCCAAGCTCCCCCTCTCGCCGTTTTCGGGCTCCGCATCTCGGAGCTAACCATGTCTTAAGGGTGCGGCAGAAGGAAGGGAGATCAGGGATCACCCTGATCTCTGGGGGCAGTTCATTCCAGAGGGTGGGAGCTCCCACCGAGAAGGCCCTCCCCCTTGGGGTCGCCAGCCGGCACTGTCTGGCCGACGGCACCCTGAAGAGACCCACTCTGTGGGAGCGTACAGGTCGATGGGGGGTAATCTGCGGCAGGAGGCGGTCTCGAAGGTATCCGGGTCCGATGCCATGGAGCGCTTTAAAGATGATGGTCAACACCTTGAAGCGCACCCGGAAGTCCACAGGCAGCCAATGCAGCTCACGCAACAGCGGTGTTATATGGGAGCGACGAGTCCCTCCCAACACCGCCCGCGCGGCCGCATTTTGGACTAGCTGGAGCCTTGAGTTAAAGTTTTTTTTTAACTGATTGCTTTAGGAGCTGTTGAATCCTGTATTAGTTCTGGGAAGTCAGGGAGGGGAGGGGTTTAAGGGGAAATTATAAATTGATGTAGTTAATATAACTATATAATGGAATTGTAATAATAAGAGGATATTCCCGGCTGGTTCCCCAAATTGCACTCGATGTGGTGGTAAGAATGCGGAAGGGATGTAGAAGTGGTAGGAGGAAAGAGGAGAGGCTGTGGGAGGAGGAGGAAAGAGAGGGAAAGTGGATAAGGGTGGAGGCAAGGCGGGGACTGCCGGGAGTATCCGGAACATTTTGAGTAAGATTTTCTTTTTTGTGGTGTTTGTAGATGCATCATTTGTATTTGTTTAATTCAAAATAATAACAAAATTTATAAAATATATATATATATATATATATCCATAGTATTTAGATTTCGGGTAGCCCAAAGTTCACTTAGTTCATTACAGAATAGTTGTCATATCTAAAATACACTTATTTACTCAAATAAATTCTTACTTTATTTCACAAACATATTCTATTTCTCATCCTAGTACCTCATCACTTACTAATAAAATAACCTTTATCGTCTCAATCCAATTTCTATATTATAATTCAAAACTATTATTCTAGTGACTATTTTTTATTTCCCTTATAAGTCTAAATCCTAAATATTAAATCATATCTTTTAAAATCTCCTTAGCCCATTAAAAGAGATTTTAAGCTCTTCCATAGGTCCCATAAAAAGATCCCATTTTTTAAGTCTAACTCTAGCTTTCTTTTTGTGCCAAGCAGGCTTCCATAGCAGTGCCTTTAAATCCTCAGGTGGATCTCCCTTCATTCCTACACATGTTATTTGAATCAAGGGAGACCATTCAATTATCAATTTTTCAAGGGAGCTAGCCCCTTCATAATCATTGGATTGTTGGCCTAATAATTCAAATCTCCATATTTGGCTTAGTATATTTGTCGTCAGTTCAGTCTGGTCTTCTTCTTCCGGTTTCAGCTGGTTTAAGTAAAAAGTCATGTTCAGTGTTGTAATTGTTGTTTGGTTGTCTGGGTTGTCTAGGTTCTCAATGTGCTGTACATGTTGGTCTTCAGCACCTTCCATCTTAGTATTGCTTTCTTCAGTTTCTGTTGCTTTTTGAATTGCATATTCAAAAGGTTTTGGTTTGGTCAAGGTTTAGTTATCTAGGTTCTCAGTAGGTTGTAGCTGGTATTCTTTAAAGTCCACTTTGATGTTAATTTCTTCCTCTTCTGTTGCATTTTGGATTGTAAGTTCATCAGTTGAAATCTGGGCTGCATTTTGTAACTTTAAGGTGGCGCCTTTATCTTTCAGTCTGGAATTCATTAGCTCAGTAGCCTCAAGGATTTTTTCAAGTGTAAGTTTGTAGTTAAGTTGTGGGTAGTATTCCTCCATTTCTATGGTGTTTACAGATAGTCCTTTAGTGGAGGCTATTTTTGATAAAAGTCAGTAAACATCCACCTCCACTATAAAGAATTGTTTTCACCACCCAACTGTTTCAAATACTTATATTTTTGATAGTGCCAAGGACAAATCTTAGTCTCACAGGTCTCCCAGTCAAAAAGAAATTCACTTGCTATACCAAATTTCACCACACGATGTCCCCGGTAGCATGTAACGTCTTTTTCCAAACTCAAGTTAGGCTTTTATCCAGTTTAAAAAAAATATTCTTTTTTTTTCAACTTAGCAGATAGATAAGGTAATTGGTCCCCGTAGAAATAGGAACCTTTTGGGGCCCCAAATATCCAAAAGGTGCAAGTCCAATTATTTAGTTGTTTAGTCTTTTCTTTTTTTTCCAAAACTTTATATTCCCAGGGTAGGCAGAAGCCGCCAAGTTAAGAGGGGGAAAGAAATTTCCAAAGGCTTTTACAGGAAGATAGTTGGGATGCAAGAAAGGTAAGGTAAGGTCTCACCCAATTCCTCCGCAGTGCTTTCGTTGTGCTTGGTATGGCTGGTATGGCTTAGTGGTACGGCCATTAACATGGCCGATCTTTTCTTTGTCGGTCCAAAGGAGCTGCCTCGGATCAAACGGAAGGGCTACCGCCCTTCTGCAATCTGTCGAGTGTCTTCCTCATGGTGGTCGCCCCTCCAGGACGGCTTTCGACCCTTTTCAGGGTCTTCCGACAAAGGAAAACCAGACGGCGGAGAGAGCGCTCTCCCCGAGTCTCCGCCGGCGCCGCAATCGCAAACTGGAAGCCATCATTTCACTACTCTTACCAACACAAGGTAGGTCTTAATAGCAGCTCTGACCTCCGACTAGTCAGATTCATCCCTTGCTTTCCTCCAGTAGTTCTTTAGGTGTCTCTTGACCCTTTTCAACACCCTCAACTCCTCCATAAAACACAAGGGAGCTGAGTCAAGAGACACCACACAAGTGCAATCCTGTCCAGAGCCTTAAATGCCTTCTAATCCAGATTGCGGTCAGAGTATTGGCAGAACCATGCAGGAGAAACCCCAGGATATTCACTAGTTCCCTTTGGAACCCACTCAGGTCCATAAGTTGCTGGGGCGGATTACCCAAATGGATCCAGTCTCTCTGCAAAGGGAGGCAGCATAAGAGAACTCCAAGGACACCAGTATGTGATCTGACCATGACAAAGGTTAGAAGAATAGATTCCCAACCATGTCATGTTGCTATCGCTCCAACAAGAAAAGAAAATCATGCGTGGGGTATGACTACTGAGTTGGGCTGTGAACTTCCAAGCTGCTTCTGATGCCAGCACTAGGAATGGCAAGTTGAAGTCTGGGGAACTTCACCAATCCTGAGATGGCCTCCAGCAGCTCAGGCAGGTAGGTTGTTACAGAGCAAAAAGATTGTAGCTTCAAGAACAGGATCTCACAAGCAGAAACTTGCGGAGCACGGTCACTGAAGGCGAGAAGAGATTCCCAGATAACAACTGCTATCCCCTTCCCTGCCCTGGGGTTTTGGCTGGTGCCAGACTTTAAACCAGCTGGATACATCTCCAAGAGGAGGACTCTCCTTTCCAGATCTCCGGGATTCATGCCAAGTAGGTAATATGTTATTACTCTCTAATACCATGAAAAAAGTTCAAGAGAAAATTTTTTTAAGAGGCAGGATGCCTTTTCTTTATAATTATTTTTAGTGTTAAACAAAAGTCTTTTAGTTGTCCTAAATTCCAGGGATATAAAGATTCAGCAGGAATCTTTATTTACTAGCTTGTATAAGTTCCATTCCACAGACCTACTGTATATGTACTAGTGAATCATAATGAAAGGGCTCAGATGAAAAGTTTTTGTCATCATTTATTGGCCTCTTTAATTTCCCTTTTATGCTTACACTGCTAGATCACAAACCACACTTTTTAAAATATCAGATAGAAATCTAGCAATAATGTATGAATAAAAAGCATGATGATCATCTTCATATTTAGGTTCCCTTACTTCCACTGTTGTTAAATAAAATTAATCATTTTTACTAAGCTGCCCAGAGTCACTGAGAGTGAGTGGGTGGCCATATAAATTTTCTAAATAAATAAATATTATTTTTTAAAACATTTAAACATTCAAGATGGTATTTTGGCAAGTGAAACTTTAAAAAATTCCCAGGTATTACAAAACCCCTAACAGATCATCCATCATTTTTCAAAGCAAATCAATAAACGGTATTTTAATAAACCGATTTATGTTTTTATAACTATTAAAATCTGTCAATAAACACATTATAATTAACTTTTGATTTCAAAGGAAACAGGAAACTAAATAGACAAACAGAAAAGAAAGTTGACATACTCTTCAGATGAGCCACTGGGCTTGGTGTTGATTTTCACAAGGTAATTTTCTTTCATGACAGCTTCCCATGCCAAAGTTTCATTATCTTCATTCCTTGAACCTTCAACATACAAAATCCAAACCACAATGTATAGTAGTGTTTTATTGACAAAAGAAACACAGATGGTAGAGATATAATTTAAAAGGGTAATAAAGACTTGCTTCAGCTGTACATTGTGCATATGCACAGAAACATGCACACATACATACATATATACATACATACAGCTATGCATATTTGTTCAGAAGGTTTTCACATTCCTAAGTATCCTGAATGCTTAACACAACTTTACCCATATACAAATACTGCCCCCTCCCCATACAGCTCCTTTAGATTATTCTGTTTTCATTATAGACAGTACACTAGATATACTGAGACATGGATATTTTTTTGTTAATTCCAAATATTGACATTCCTGTTTTTTAATGCTGCTTTCCATTTTATTTAGCCAAAGTTCAATTTTTTAAAAAATATTATTTTGCATTTTTCATCAGTGCACATATTTTCATTGGTTAGTTTCCATCTGTTCCGGTTTTGAAAAAATATTTTCCATAAATAAGTATAAGTGTTGCTATTTCTTCTTTTGAAACTGTGTAATTCAGTGGGTGTGATTGTACTGTTGCTGAGCTTCCATTAGTCTTACTGTTTTAGTAGTTCAGTATTATAATCCATGACTAGTTTAAATATAACATGTATCATAAACATGAAAAACCATGGCAAACCACCTCTATAACACTGTCGTGAAAACTGTATGGTCATATCTATATAGTCACAAGTCATACTCAATTTGAAGGCATCTTTATCTTTTACATTCAGGACAAGGAGCATATGCATAAGGAGCCCTGTGGCACAGTGGTTAGAATGCAGTATTGGAGGCAAACTCTGACTACAACCTGAAGTTTAATCCTGATGGGGTTCAAGGTTGATTCAGCCTTCCATCTTTCTGAGGTCAGTAAAATGAGGACCCAGATTGTTGGGGTCAATATGCTGACATCGTAAACTGCCCAGAGAGTGCTGTAAAGCACTATGGGGTGACATATAAGTCTTAAGTGCTGTATGCAGGATTACACATGCCTTGTATATTTTATGAAGCTTTGCTTCATAAGTGCATCAGAAGATTCAGATTTGATACAGCTAAAGAACTATAGACCAATATCACTATTAAATGTGGATTATAAAAATTTTGCCTCAATAGTAGCAGAGAGACTGAAAAGATTTCTGATTGAATTTATTCATCCAGACCAAAATGGATTTCTACCAAAAAGACAAATAAAAAATAACCTAAGAATTATTTTGGAAACACTGGAATATTATGAAATGCATCCAGGAAAACAAATGGCACTAAGTTTTTTAGATGCACAGAAAGCCTTTGATAATGTAAATTGGCAATTTATGATACAACAACTAAACTGTATGGAGAGAAATGTATAAATATAATTAAGACAATATACTATGGACAAGTAGCAAAAATAATTGCAAATGGGAATTTTACAGAGAATTTTAACATAAAAAAGGCACAAGGCAAGGATGTCCACGATCTCCACTGTTATCTGGAAGTATTGAATAGAAACATTAGACAGGATCTAGAAATCAAAGGAATGGAGATAAAAGATGAAAAATATAAACTGCAAGCATTTGCGGATGATTTGGTATTTATACTAGAGGAACTGTTGGAGACAAGCCCTAAACTATTGAAAAGGATAGAAGAATTTGTAGAAGTAGCAGGATTGAAGATAAACAGAGAAAAAACTAAAGTTATAGTTAAGAATCTTGTAGATAAACAAAAAAAATCAACTGTCAGATAGTTAAGAAAGTTAAATATTTGGGAATATATCTAACAGCAAGATGTGCAACAATAAAAGAAGACAACTATATAAAACTGTTAAATCAAATAAAACTGGATTCAGAAAAATGGAAAAATCTACAACTATCAATGTTAGGAAGAATAGCTACTGTAAAAATGAATATCTTACCAAAATTGCTCTTCCTATTTCAAACAGTACCCATAAAAATAGAGAAAAAATTCTTCGACAATTTAAACAAACTGATTTTGAAATTTATTTGGCAAGGGAAGAAAGCCAGAATTAGATTAAAAATGTTACAAGAATCTAAAGAAAATGGAGGATTTGGTTTACCAGATTGGGTGTTATATTATCAAGCATGTGCTCTAACATGGCTAAAAGAATGGATACCCCTTAGACATAAAAGATTATTATACTTAGAAGCACATGGTTTACAACTAGGATGGCATGCCTTTCTATGGTATGGGAAGAATAAAATTCATAGATACTTCCAAAATCACTATGTAAGAAACACATTACTTTTAGTATGGCAAAAGATAAAATCTAAAAATTTATATGAAAATACAAGGATGGTTTTGAATAATGGAAGCTTTTGTTCACCCAAACTTAACTAATTTTGAGAAAATTGTAACCTATAAAGATATTTTGAATACGGAAGGGAAATTAAAATCTAAACAAGAGTTGGAAGATCAGGGTATTGATTTATCATGGTGGCCTCAATTGCAAATACAATTGAGATATGAGAAAGATGCTAAAATACATGGTTTTTATAAAGACCAGACAATGTTTGATCAGATATTGTTGACTTCAGAAGAAAAGCTGATTAAGAAACGGTATAATTTTCTATTAAATTTAAAAATGGAAGATGAACAAGTGAAAGAAACAATGATAACATGGGCAAAAAACCTTGGGCACAATATAGAATTTAAAAAATGGTAAAATCTTTAGAAAGAAACTATAAATTGACAGTGGCAACTACTTATAAAGAAAATTTATATAAAATGTTCTATAGATGGCACCTACCACCTGCGAGATTAGCACAAATGTTTAAAAACATGTCTAGTAACTGTTGGAAGTCATCAAAAATCAGGCATGTACTACCATCTTTGGCAGATGTGCCCTAAAGCAAAAAGAATTTGGACAAAAATACATATCTGGCTAGGAAAGATGTTAAGAAAACATGTAGATTTCAAACCGGAACTATTTTTATTAGGTATATTATCAGGAAAATATGATAAGAAAGTGTATATTTAATGTTGCCTGTATTAACAGCAGCAATAATTGCTCCCTATTGGAAAAATGAAGAAACACCATCTGAAGAAGAGATAATCAAGAAAATACTGGACTGTGCAGAAATGGATAGACTTACACTGAAGATTAAAGAAAAAGAAGACACATAATATTTTCAAATATGGAATGTATTTTCTCAATGGCTGGAAAAAGAGGTAGAGATTAGGGATTTAATGTGTATTATTAAGTAAAACAAATGGACCCAGACAACACGTTGTTTACTAAGCACTTATGAATTGTAAATATAAAAAACTAATAAAATGACAAAAAAATAATAAGTGCATCAGTTAAGAATTCCAGGATCCTGCTCTTCCGGTGGTGACAGCCGCGCTGATGGCGGCTTCTTTCCAGCCGCCCGCCTGGGAATGCGTCAAAGCCTGAAGAAACAGCGATCATCGGCTGTTTCTCAGCTTGGAGCCTCGTTCCCCGGGTGAAGGGGGAGGGGTGAGTTTTTCCCAGATAGAGGTAGAGTTCCCCATCTCCTCCATATTCTTTTTTTTGGAGGATGAGGGGTGAGAACTCCCTCGGAGTCTGGGTTTTATCTCCGCACCCCAGGACGCCTTTGTTCCTTTTTTTAGGAACAAAGCCAGACGCTGCTTCCACATCTACTGCTTAAAGAGATCTGTGATTAAAATCAAGAGCAGACAGAGCTGACCGGGAGAACCAGAATTGTGAGAATTTGGGACTTTAACTCATCTCCTGAGTTAAAGTCCCAAATTCTCACAATTCTGGTTCTCCCGGTAAAGTAAAGTATCTTCTCCACTTACTATTTAAATTAAAGGAAGAAGTGAAAATGGTGGAGGAATGCTGTTTCCTGTTATGAAAGACTTTTACTTTTACTTGGTAACTAAGTTGAAACAATGTAATGGAATTTGGCTGCTTATTTAGAGACTAAAGTTTTTTTTTCCTTTATTGGGGGGGGGATTTGTTTTTGTTTTTACTATCCCCTCCTTTTTTCTTCGGAATGTTGGTTTTACAAGATTAATAAGTTTTACAGAAGTGGTCAAGTTTGAAAATGGCTTCAAAACGTCCTGGAACTTCGGCTTCACTTAAAGCTTTATCCTTTCCGGTAACTCAGACGGTGCAGCAATCTAAGCTTAAGCCTCCTTCATCCTCTCCTTTACCACCGGCTCTTACTCTTAAGGATTTACAAGATGCCTTGGAAAAAACAGTAAGACAGATTAGACAAGAAACTGCAGAGCTTTTTGAGGAGAAGAATAACGAGATGAGGAGGTATATATTGTTGATTTGCCAGAGGTTAGCAGCTCATATAGAACATTTGGACGAATGTGTGGACAAGGTAGTAGAGAACGTGGAAAGATTTGAAGACAGAGTTGGAAAAGTTGAAAATAATGTTGATATAATACAGAATGAAATTATTATGATACAGTATAGAGAGATGGAATATGCTTTGCGAATAAGAGGGTTGAAGGAGGATTTGCAAGAAAATTTGAAAGAAGAAATTGCTGCAGATTTAGCTTTTATTTGGGGTTGTGGACCTGAAGAAATCT
>NW_015388256.1:355855-361163 GCF_001527695.2 Protobothrops mucrosquamatus | reverse complement strand
TTTTGAATTTTATGGTTTAATTATATTATTATTTTGGTTGTTAATTAGGTATATTATTATTTTTGTTGTTAATTGGTTAATACTTATTTTGAAAGGGAGTTAAAGTATGTTATGGATTTAACTGCTAGTATAGTTGGGTAATGTTATTTAGATTATGATTGTTTATTTGTACCCTGTAATCAGCTCTGGGAAGTGGGGGAGGGAGGGGAGGGTGGGGAGGGAGGGGGGACATATATTGTATTTTTTTAAAAAAATTCTTAATAAAAAAAAAGAATTCCAGGATCCTGTTAAAATTGCACTTGTTAACACACTGATTGAAACACTCAGAATGTTGATCAGGTGTCATACAAGCCTATCCCCAATAAAGCAGGTATAACTACTTCATCCATCCCTCTTTTTAAATATGAGCTAATTTTATACAGTGTTGCTTAGAAAGTGTTGGATTAAGTATCCAACAAAAACCTATTTACTGTTAACATACAGTGTCACAGGAAGGCAGATTCCAACTGGATGTTTGAAAAGCACTTCAACAATAGAGGCACTAAACAGGTGAGGTGGTGGGCTCTTCTTCACCAGGTATATTCATTTGGAGGCTAGACAGTCATCTGTTGGGGGAAACTTTAAGACTTGGATTCTTGTCCTAATCAAATAGCTCTTTACAAATCTTATAATTGAACAATTCATTATTAAATAGACTTAACAAAGTAATTGATAGAGGATCACCAGGCTGCGCCCAAGGAAGGAGTCAAGAAGATCATTAGTCTTGAGTCCCTTCATGCTCACAAGAGATCTAAGTGCAGCCCACCTTGAATTCCATTGATCCTTACCTACCATTAATTTGTCTTGACTGTTAGTAGTTCAGATTCTTTAGAGCAGGTGTCTGCAACCTGTGGGAGTGGCCCAGTACAGGGCGGTGGCCTATTGGCCACCGGGCCACAGGAATGGCTGGCGAGTGCATGCACATTTGTGTGCATCCCCTCCATTCGTGACATATCATGACTTTTTTTACATTGCCGGAGCTGGGGTGGGCGCGGCCTCCGTATGATGCAACCAGACTGCAAGCTGGCAGTTTGATACCCCTGCTCTAGAGAGTGTTAGCATGCAATAAACCTGTATTCATTTGAACTGCCTTGGCTCCTAATTTCCTGTGCTTGCCATAATTGCTCTTTTTAAAAATATTTTATTAATTTTCTAATTTTACATTTAAGTATATAAAAAGCAACGTGGTGGCTGGGTTAATCGATAATTCAATAGCATACAAAAATATTTAGTACAAATCTCAAGCTAGTACGTCAAATATTTCCTCTCTTTTCCCCTTAATATCTACTGTCTCATATTTGAACTAATACAATTCTTACTGTATCAATTGAGTAAAAATAGCATTATTACATTTATCAATAAATTTTTAGCATACATATCTTCGTAGTTGCTTTTACATTCAATCTTTATAGACAATCAATGTCCTGTTATTAGTTTTTTCCAATTTTTATTTTCCCATCAATATTTAAATTTAACATTTGATATTTATAATTTCCAAGTTTTAGGTAACCAAAGTTTCCTTTATCTCAATTCATAACAAAGTCTAATATTCAAGATACACATATTTCCCACCATCTTGCATCATCTAGTTAATAATACAATATAACATCCTTATTTTCAACTAATTTCCAAATGTCTTAAATTTGATGACCAAAATTTCCCTTATTTCAACATCAAATATTTCCTCTCTTTTTCCTTTAATATCTACTGTCTCATATTTAAGCTAATACAGTTCTTATTATATCAACTAAGTAAAACCTGCTATGATGCTTATTTTTTGCAATTTGCCCTCTTATCTGCCCCCCTGCAGGTGGGAAACCATGCAAGGAATTTTAAATCTTAAATGTAGTAGTATTTTCTTCTTTTCTGAATGACAAAAAAAGTGTATGGTGTAAAGTAGAAACTGAGCAGCCAAGACTTCTGGTTTGCCGACACAGCCGCCATGGACGTTTGGAAGGCGAGCTCCATTTTCCACATCCAATTTCGCTTTGCTGGGGGACCCTGGAAAGGGGCGAAAGTCGCCCTATAGGGGCGACCAGCAAGGAGGGGATCCTCACTTGATCGCGGGAGGGCGGTAGCCCTTCCGCTTGATCCGGGGCAGCCCTCCAAACCGGCGGATGAAAGACCAGCCATAGAAATATGGCTCGTAACTAGGCTGCAGACAGCCGAAGTTACATTTACCATCAGGCAACTCTAAAGCAGCGCGGATCAGACTGCGTGAGATCTACCTCTCTTAAATCCTAATTAACTTTGTTACTTGCATAAGCTGCTCAAAGTACTTTCCTCCCTGTGGAGAGGGAAGGGAGATTCTATCCCTCCCTCTAAAAACAGCTGCACTTGACTATCCAGGGGAGTTTAAAACGTTGCAAGAATAACTTGATCCTAATTGGAATCTTATTTTTTTTAAAGTTTGTGGACTAAAAGATTTTTTATTTTTACTGAAGATCTGGGTTTTTACTTACAAAAAAGAAGTAAAATTGAAAAGATTATAAAAACTTTGGACTTAAGAGAAAACTCTAAATGGTATGGGTGACATCTTGTGGCTAAACCTGATATTATAACCTGCTATTGCTTGTAAAGCTTTTAACTTAATACACTACTAAGAGAATATGGATGAAGATCAGGAACAGATTCTCTTTATGTTAAAAGCAATTTATGAAACTATTCTTACAGCTACTGATGAAATAAGAGGTTACAGAAAAGAATAAGATGTCACCCCAGATATATGAACTCAAACTTTGATTACAACTAAAAAATCAACTACATAGAATATAATAGAAAAAGTGGAACAATTAAATATTATGACAGAAGATTCAACTGATCAACAAACACAGTTAATGGAAAACCCAGAAAAGGAACTGACAACATGGAAAAGGGAAAATTTAAACCAGAAGAAACTGGAGGACCAAGAAGAAAAACAGACTGAAGAGAAGATAAACAGTTCAGGACAACTATATCAAGATGGGAAAATAGAGAGATGATTTGTTAGTCCTCTGAAAAAAATGGCGACCGGATGGCTTTTTCTACATCAAACAATATACATAACAACACAGTGAGATTTATTTGATGACTCAAAAGCACGGACATGTAAGACAATTTGTCAAAGAAAGAAAGCTACAATAAGACTGAAGAAAATTGGGGCTTTGACTTATCAGTGAGAATTAAAATAGAATATACTCAAATAGATACGATGTGTACTTTGAATACTAGATATTGTTATGAGTTGAGATAAGGAAAACTGGTCACTTAAAACTTGGAAGTATAAATATTAACAGTTAAATTTGAACATTGATTTGCTTATAAAGGTTAAATGTAAAGGTAATTAAGATATATGTAAGCTAAAAATTATTGATGAATGTACTAAATATATTTTTACTTAGTGGTAATAATAAAAACTATTAGCTTATATATGAGATAGTGGATATTAAGAGAAAAAGAGAGGAAGTATTAAATGTTGAAATAAGAGAAATTTTGGTTACTAAGTTTAAGATATTTGGAAATTACTAGAAAATAAGAATGTTATGTTGTATTATTAATTACTTGATGTAAGATGGTGAGAATTCAAATAGATAAGATGTGTATCCTGAACATTAGATCTTGTGGTGAATTGTGATAAAGGGAATTGGGGTTATTTAAAATTTGGAAATTATAAATATTGGATGTTGAATTCGATTATTGATGGGAAACTAAAAATTGGGGAAAACTAATTAGGACATTGATTGTCTAAAAGGATTGAATGTAAAAGTAACAGAGATATGTATAGATTAAAAATTATTGATAAATGTAAGAAAATTATTTTTATTTAGTCAATGTAATAAGAATTATATCAGTTTAAATATGAGACAGTAAATACCAAGAGGAAAAGAGAGGAAATATTTAATGTAATAGTTCGAGATCTGTACTAAATATACTTGTATGTTATTGAATTATTGATCAACTCAGCCACCACGTTGCTTTTCAAATATTTAAATGTAAAATTAGAAAATCAATAAAATTTTCTAAAAAAAAGAAGAAATTGAGCAGCCAAGACACAAGACAAGATTAATCAAATAAACTGTTTATTCCTGGAAATAGCACTTTAAGAGAAACACTATTTTGGAGGGAAGGAGTCCCCAGAACTACATTTAATTGATTTGAATGGTTAATGAAGTAATTCTTACATATAATTCCTCACCAGTAAATGATAGCATAATTACAGAATATGTATCCCCTTAATAATGAACACTAAGTACAGCATTCTTGTGCTTTTCTGCTAATCCTTTATAATATCTGTATACACTGATGAGGGTATCATGGCTGCAGTTTCTAAATCTATGTAGATATTCATGGGGAGTATTATCATGCTTATCATAAGGGAACTGGAAAAAAGTCCAAGCTGAAAAGATGGAGCGCTTTGGGATCTAAACCTGATATAGAATGGTACCATTCCTGAAAGGGACAAATTTGCTGATAAACAAAGCAAACAAAGCAGATTGTGACTACTATGCGTTCTAATAACTGAATAATGACAAGGACATTCTCAGTTGCACTGACGTAAATGTTATGAATGAGCGGCTACAATATGTATGTCCTATAGAGTCAAAGAAAAGTGATTCTCCTGGTGGTTTTAACTGTTGGTCCCCTGAATTGGGCAACTAGTGAGAGACAAATAACTTCTCCTAGAGCTCCAGATTTGTATAAAATAAAACCCTAACCCTTGTGATATGTGAGCTGTCATGCCATACATTGACAGAAAACCATACCATGCCATGCCATGCCATACCATTCAGCGAAAATGTCTGAATATAGAATTGTTACCTGAAATCATCCAAAGTTGAAGAAAGCAAAGTGATATATTATTCTATCTGTATTAATGTCCTAAAAATTAATACATTCAAACCACAAATGCTGCTTTAGTAGTGCGATAATGGTAGCAACTAAAAGTAACCTAAAGTGAGATAAGTTTTGAAAATAATTCAGAGATCCAACATTCAGTGTTTTTGACTTTCTTATGAATAAATAAAGCCTTGGGAGTGCGGTCCCAAAGGGCATTCATTCAATTATCCTGCAGAGGAGCTAGATCAGTGGTGGGATTCAGCCAATTCGCACCAGTTCGGCAGAACCGATATCTATTTTTTTCTTAAATTCGGGGAATCGGCTCCGAAATGGCCAGACAAGCATGCATTCAGGTGCCTCCAATCCCTTGTTTGCTGCAAAGCCAGATTGGAGTCCTTAGGCTACTCCTTCCAGCCCATTTCGGAGCCCCAATGATGCCCTTGACGTGATGGCC
>NW_015388256.1:351636-355464 GCF_001527695.2 Protobothrops mucrosquamatus | reverse complement strand
AGCAGGCAGGACTGGCCTAGGGGTAATTTTAAATTGGTTTTAATTAAATTTTAGTAGTGCGGCCGATTCGAATATTTATTTTTAATTTATCTTAGATTTGTATTTTGTGTAATTGTTTTAACTGGCTGTAAGCCGCCCTGAGTCCTCCGGGAGAAGGGCGGGGTATAAATGAAATAAATCCTAAATCCTAAATAAATCCGATCCAAAAGCGAAGGGAATGGTTCCCACCCCATCCAATCACTGTGGGGCTTCATTTCCAAAGACCTGCACATGCTCCAGAGTCCAGACAAAACTCTGGGACTGAAAAAGCAGCAATGGGAGCAAAGGGCTGTTCAAAGGAGGAAGAAGAAGGAGAAAGTGGAGAAATCACTACCGAATAGACGAGGCGCGATGGGTGTCAGGCGTGGTTGGCCTGGCTCCTTGGGCTCTTCGGCACGGTAAATGATTGCGGTGTGCATGGGGCAGCTCCCTCCTTCCCCATCTGCCTCATGGCAAGCAGCCCCCCTCCCCCCATGCAGAGAACCAGTTGTTAAATTATTTGAATCCCACCACTGAGCTACACCTCTGAATTCTCACAGTGCCTTAGACCAAAGAGAATATCTGAACAGTGGGTCAGCTCTGATTTTCACATAGTAGCTTTATGAAAGAGCAAATAAAACCCATTACGTTATGTACAGATCCAGTTTAAAAAGTGCTGGATATATGTACATAAACATAGACAGGGAATTAATGGAAACACTAATCTAACTAGTCCCACTTTGCTTTAAAACTTCACTTCCCCCTCAAGCCACTTCATTGAAATTCTGGCCAAGGTCACACCTAGTTTTTTCACAAGAAAAGGCAGATGTATGCATGTATGTACTGTGTATGCATATATACAGGGTTTTTTTTTAAAAAAAAGTATATTGTTTTCAAATGTATCCTTATAATAAAAGTATACCAATATAGCAACAATCATCTGAGGAATCTTGATTTTTTTTCTTTAATAAAATAAATCTTTAGTTTGTTTCCCCTTCTACCATTTAGTATCTGATGAAAATAACTTACAGCAAATGGATGATTCTCTATATTCATTTTTACAACAGCATTTAAAAATTTTCCTCATCACCATGTAGATATAGGCAAAGATGACAAATGGAAATGGTATTGCTAAACGGCTGCAGTACTCTTGAACCAAGAAGTAGCGCTGGAATTTCCATACTTGGTCATTATTCTCCTGAACCGATCCAACAGTATATCTAAAGGAAAGATTAACACATGAGATTAGTCCCATAATCTTTTCTTTAAAATGTTTTAATGTTCTAATTTTCACCCAGGCCCATGGCAAAGGCAAATGAGACTCCTTGCTTCTTTCCATCTGGTCACTTGCCATCTTTTGTTGATATTATTTAATTTCTTTGTTTGATGTGAGCCACTCAGAGTTGTTGGGAGTTGGGCAGCATACAAGTTTAATAAATGATTATTATTGCTTTATTAACAAAAAGAAACAGAAACAAGAAAATACCATGTATTTCATATTCAATTCATATCAAAACCCCTTTTCCATATATTTTATTGCAGCGGTTCTCAACCTGTGGGTCGCGACCCCATTTGGGATCGCACGACCATTTCACGGGGGTCGCCAAACGCAGTCTGCCATTTTTTTTGCCCTTTTCCTTAGCTGTGCTACTCCCTGTGCTTGGCGGCAGCCTGCATGCACGAACTTTACCAAATGTGCCCTGCAGGAGGCGTGTGAAGAGCGCAGGCGCAGAGCAAGGCCCAGCCCTCCCCAGGGATTCATTTCAGATTTAGGCGGCAAAAGTGTTTCTCGCGCAGAGGAGAGAGGAAAAACAATTGTGGAACACTCGGGAATCCCTTGCAAGGCACCAGGTACCTTGTGCTTATTTTCTAATGCCTCCCCCCCCGTGTTTTCTGCTCCACCCTGAATTCGCCTCCCTTCCACTCTCCTTAAGCAGCCATTTATGATCTTAATACAGCCCTCAGTCTGTCTCCCTTTCCACACACCCTAAAATTCTTCCTTCAGGCAGGCTTCCAGAGGTCGGCTGGCAGGATGCAGGTAAACCCTCCCCCCTGTCCTGCTGCCTCCCACAGCGCCGCTCCGCGTCCCGTGCCTCCATGGCCCAAGCCCCCGTGTCACAGAACTGCTGGCGTTATGCTTGGGCGGAAGACTTTTTCTTTTACAAATGGGTCGGGTGGGCAGGCAGGACCCTGACCGCTGAGTCGCCGCCTCTCCATCGCCCTCCGCCAGCCGGCTCCGTCGCCAGACCTCCCAGCTTAAAAGCACAGGAGTTCGGCGCTGCGGCGGCCTGCCCTCCGCACCAGCCAAAGCTTTGCCTGACGTTCCAGCTGACCGGCGCAGGTCCAGGGCCGGAATGCCCGGGGAGGGGGGCAGGCTCTGGTGGAGAGCCTGGTGGAGATCCAAGCGGCGTCACCTCCGGGGCCTCAGAAGCCGCGCAGAGGGTCCGCGCGCCTCGGAGCTGCTGGCCGTCCTCTCGCGCCTGCCAACCTGGAGCCCTCCATCCTCATCCCGGCACCTCTTGCCCTCTCCCAGCCGCCCCTCCGGGACCTGCCCGCCCCTCCAGCCTCCTAAACGCCATCGCAGCGGTGGGGTCGCGGGAGCCCCTTTCCACACCGCGCACCCCTTCACCGCCAAACCCTTCCCCGATTTGTCGCACACAAGAGGGGTGCGGCCGGAGCGCCAGCTCCCGCTTGGAAGGCACCGCTTCTCCCCTCCCGGGCCGGCTGGCTGGCCTCCGACGCACATGTGGGCATCGCCGCTGCCTCGCCCTCTTCCCCGCCGCCTGGCCGCTTCTGAGACCCGGAGCCCGGTGAGCCGGGCAGGAGCAGCTCCTTCCCGGCCGCTGCTCCATTGTGGGAAACCGATCCGGGCACCGCAGCAGAAGCCACAAGCTGTGGGGGATCCCTGCCGCCGCTGCCAGAGCCGGCTACAACAGAGCGCCAGCCAGTTGCTTCAACCAGGTGCCGGCGGCCTCGGGATGCCCCGCCCATTGCTGACATTGCCGTGCCGTTTCCCATGATGCCAGGGAATCCCCGCCCCGCC
Organism: Protobothrops mucrosquamatus; assembly: GCF_001527695.2. Classification (NCBI taxonomy): domain Eukaryota; kingdom Metazoa; phylum Chordata; class Lepidosauria; order Squamata; family Viperidae; genus Protobothrops; species Protobothrops mucrosquamatus. Next base: position 352,403 of record NW_015388256.1, on the reverse strand, counting down.
GGAGCCGGCCACAATGGAGCACCGGCCACCTGCTCTAACCAGGCGCCGTCGGGCAGTCCTAAGGTGCGCCGGAGTCAGGCACGCCGCCCGGCAGGCTGCTGTCAACTGTTTTTCCTGCATGGCATTTCCAGCGGCTGGCTGCATCTTCGTCCCATGATTGTTTGGCTCCCTCATCATGTCCCTCCCCCACAGAAAGGGCATGGCTCTTCATGCAGGCTTTCCCCCTTGCGGGGCTTCTGATTAACTCTGTGCTCTGCTGCCCCACCCCCTGAGAAGTGTGGCAGGAAGTTTCTTTCCCAGGGAGCCACGCGATCCCGGCGCTACCATAGGCCCCGCTGGCTGGGAAGGCGCGCCGGAGTCCCGGCTGCCAGGTAGGTGATCGCCTCGCTCTTCTCCCATCGTCTGCTCTGCCCGGCTCGAGCCTGGCTGGAGCAGCATTGGTACTTCCAAAGGTGGTCACTTCAAGGTCGCACAGGTAGCCCTCGGCCACTCCCCTCCCCACCTCCAAATCGATTCCCGATCAGAGAGAGAGGGAGGGAGGAAGAGAGGGAGAGAAAGAGAGGGAAAGAGATGGAGAAAGAAATAAAGAGGAAGAGAGAGAAAGGGAGAGAGGGGGAGAGAGAAAGAAAGGGAGAGAGAGAGGAAGGGAGAGAAAGAGGAAGGGAGAGAAAGGGAGGGAGGGAGAGAGAAAGAGGGAGAGAGAAATAGAGAGGAAGAGAAAGAGGGAGAGAGGAAAGAGGGGGAGAGGAAAGAGGAAAGAGAAAGAG
>NW_015388256.1:331173-350486 GCF_001527695.2 Protobothrops mucrosquamatus | reverse complement strand
AGAGAGGGAGAGGAAAGAGGAGAGAGGAAGAGGGGAAAGGAAAGAGAAAGAGAGGAGAGAGGGAGAGGAAAGATAGAAAGAGAAAGAGGAAAGAGAAAGGGAAGAGAAAGAGAGGGAGAGGAAAGAGAGAAAGAGAAAGGAAAGAAAGGGAAGAGAGAAAGAGGGAGAGGAAAGAGAAAGAGTGAGAAAGAGAGGGAGAGGAAAGAGAGGGAAGAGAGAAAGAGAGGGAGAGGAAAGAGAGGGAGAGAGGAAAGCATAATCACTATGCTTTAATTATGTTCAATTTGTAAAAATGAAAATACATCCTGCATATCAGATATTTACATTGCGATACATAACGTAGCAAAATTACAGTTATGAAATAGCAATGAAAATAATTTTATGGTTGGGGGTCACCACAACATGGTGGCCACGCCCACTTGGTGGCCACACCCACTTGGCAGCCACACCCACTTGGCCACGCCCCTGGCACCCGGGGTCACAACATGGGGAACTGTATTATGGGGTCGCGGCATTAAAAAGGTTGAGAACCACTGTTTTATTGTATTAGCATAGGTACATATTGTAGTTCACATTTAATTTGCATAGAAGTACTCTACTTACTAACAAATTTCCTACTACATCAAATGTGAGCGTTAATAATATTTCATCAGGCCTGCAATATTCCCTTTCATTTGTTTCAGCTATATTGTTCGTTCCAGGGAAACTTAAAAAGCTAAAAGTATGTTGTCCTGTTTATATTAACTTTCTAGGAGTTTTTAAAATGTAATTATATTATGTTTCTCCTTCTTTAACTTGGTACTTCTGTGCAAAGTAAAGGAATGAGACAAGTAAATACTGTATTTTAAAATGGGATGAGATTTATTTTGAAATTTGATGCTTTTGATACTATTCTACTAATTAAAAATAGTATTGCTATTTCTATTGATCTATTTATGTCCTAATATTAGTATGCAATAAAAAGATGAATGTAATAACATGATTTGAAATTATGCTTTTCATATCAGCAAAAACATGCAGCTGATTAGAATGAACGAATCTAGCTTATTCACTTACAGATAAACAAATAATTAAATTAAAGAGCAATGGAACTCAGTTTGAGGAAGACTTTAAAAGCCAGCAATGTTGTCTTTTGGAAGTGGGAAGCACTCCAACCTGAAACATACCCAAACATGGCTATTAATAAATTAACTAAGAGGATATTGGTGGACAGCATGTAGATGCACACTAATGGAATAGTAATCCACTCAGGGAAACGAGGGAGGTTATTGGAATCCACTTCTACACACAGAGGCTTGGATTCATTTCCAAGGATGGTACAGTGATCAAAATCGTATGTAGTACCTATAATAAAGGGAAGAAATATAAAATAATATTAAATTATCAGAAGAACTGATATACTTTAATACAAAGTTATTGGTGTACTGGTAGTACATGATTTTAGTACAGAAAAACAGCAATAATAATTATTATATATTAAATTTGTATTACACCTAATCATTCTGATTCCTGGAGACTTACAACAAAATACAATGCTATTCAAAACATACAGGAAAAAAAACCCAAATATAATAAATCAGTCATTATAAGAAAAATGAAAAAGTAATAAACAATTAAGAATTTAATCCAGAAAACAGGAGACAGTGAATTCTAGTCCTGCCTTGGTCATGGAAATTCAGCTGGATGATTTTGAGCCAGTCAGTCTCTCTCAACTCAATTCACTTCACAGAGTTGCTGTTATGGGGAAAATAGGAGGGAGAAACATTAAGTATGTTCACTGCCTTGAGTTACTTATAAAGTAATAAAGGCAGGATAAAAATATAATAAATAAATTTCTCTATCCAATAGCATCCATAAGAGTGGTTAAATGAGTTAGCAGGCTATCATGATATAAGCCCTGCCCCTTTTATACATGCATCATTATATCACACATAGACCACATTCAAAAAAATGGAATTTGCAGCAAAGTGGTTTATTAGAATTAGAATTAATTATTGGTCAAGTGTGGTTGGACACACAAACTGTAGGTAATAAATCATGATCATAATCAACATAAAAATCCATTAATCATAAATCATAAGATACAATACTTAGTAATAGTCATAGGATACTAAATAAGCAAACAACATAAACCATATTAGGATACTAAATAAAACAATATAAATTGTAAGATACAAGCAACAAAGTTATAGTCATAAGCAGATAATGAGATAGGTAATAGGAAAGATGAGGAGAATAATAATAATATAGTCTTACTAAGTAGTTTGACAGTATTGTAGGAATTAGTTGTTTAACAGAGTAATGGCATGGAGGAAAAAACTGTCCTTCTGTCTAGTTGTTCTGGCGTGCAATGCCCTATAGTGTCATTTTGAGGGAAGAAGTTGAAACAGCTTATGTCCAGGATATGAGGGGTCTATACGGTACATATTTTCACAGCCTTCTTTCTTCCTCATGCAGTATACAAGTCCTCAATGGAAGACAGGCTGGTAGCATTTTTTTTCCAGTTCTAACTATCTGTTGAAATCTGTGTCTGTTTTGTTTGATTGCAATGCCAAACCAGAGAGTAATAGAGGTGCAAACGACAAACTCAATAACTCCTTTGTAGAACTGTATCAGCAGCTCTTTGGGCAGTCTGAGCTTTCTCAGTTGGTGCAAGAACATTCTTTATTGTGCTTTTTTGATGACATATTTCATGTTAGGTGTCCATTTTAAATCTTGAGATATTATAGAAACTTGAAGGTCTCTTTTAGAATAGAATTAGAATAGAATAGAGGTGGAAGGGACCTTGGAGGTCTTCTAGTCCAGCCCTCTACTTGAGCAGGAGAACCTATATCTTCTCAGACAGGTGGATATCCAGTCTCTTCTTAAAAATCTTCAGCTGTCAGGAAATTTCTCCTTAGTTCCAGGTTGCTTCTCTCTTTGGTCAGTTTCCAACTATTGTTTCTCGTCCTTCCATCTGGTGCTTTGGTGAACAACCTGGCCCCCTCTGCCTTGTGGTAGCCCCTCAGATACTGGAACACTGCTATCATGTCTCCCTTATTTCTTTTCCTTAAACTAGCCAGACCCAAATCCTGTAACAGTTCTTCATATGTTTTAGTCTCCAGGCCCCTGATCATCTTAGTTGCTCTTCTTTGAATTTTTTCCAAACTCTCAACATCTTTTTTGTGGTATGGTGACCAAAATGGTTGCAGTATTCTAGGTGTGGTCTTACTGAGGCTTTATAAAGCGGTAATAGTACTTCTTGTGATCTTGATTCTATGTCTTTGTTTGTACAATCCAGGATTTTGTTAGCTTTTTTGGTTGCTGCTGCACACTGCTGGCTCATAGTCAAGTGATCATCCACTAGGACGCCAAGGTCCCTCTCACAGTTACTGTTTTTGAGCCAGATCTCGCCTAATCTATATTTGTGCCTTTGGTTTTTCCTGCCTAAATATAAGACTTTGCTTTTCTCCACATTGAAACTCATTTTGTTGGATAGGGCCCATTGTTCAAGTTGGTCAAGATCTTTTTGGATCCTGTGTTTGTCTTCTGGGTGTTGGCTACTCCTGCTAGTTTGGTGTCATCTGCAAATTTGATGAATTCCCTTCTATTCTCTCATCTAAGTCATTGAAGATATTGAAGAGTATTGGGCCTAAGAGGGAACCTTGTGGTACCCCACTACTTACTTCTCTCCATGTGGATGTAGTGCCTTGAGGACTTCTCGTTGAGTACGGTTTGTTAGCCAGTTACAGATCCATCTGGTAGTGATGTTGTCTATTCCACCTTTTCTTAGTTTACCAAGGAGTAGGTTGTGGTGTACCTTGTGAAATGCCTTACTGAAGTTCAAGTTTACTATGTCCACTGAGTTTTGCTGGTCTACTAGTTTAGTCACTTTATCGAAAAATGAGATGAGATTGGTTTGGCATGATCTAGCCCGTGCTGGCTATTAGTTACGACTTTGCTTCTAGTTGTTTGCAGATCTGTTTTTTGATAATCTTTTCACATTTTCCCAGGTATTGATGTTAAACTGATTGGTCTGTAGTTTCCTGGGTCCATTTTTTTCTCTTTCTTGAAGATGGTGACCACATCAGCCCTTTTCCAATCCTCTGGTACTTTCCCGGTGCTCCAAGATTTATGGAGGATGTGATGCAATGGTTCTGAGATATCCTCTGCCAGCTCTTTCAGAACTCTGGGATGTAGCCTGTCAGGTCCCAGTGATTTATATTTGTCAAGGTTGGATAGGTGTTCCCTTACTATTTTCTTGCTTATTTTAATTTTTGTTTCTAGTATGTCTTGGGGTTTTTTTTTTATGTGTTGGGCTATAGTTTCTTTTTGTGTGAAGACTGACACAAAGTATGAGTTAAGCAGTTCTGCTTTTTCCCTGTTGCCTGTAATTTCTTGCCATCTTCTCCCTTTAGCGGGCCTACAGTTTCCTTGATTTTTTTCTTGTTGTTAATATGTTGGAAGAAGCTTTTTTTATTGTCCTTGATTTCTGTTGTTAGCCTTTGTTCGTTCTGAGCCTTTGCTTTCCTGACTTTGCTTTCCTGACTTTGTCTTTGCATGCTCTGGCTGTCTGCTGGTAATCAGCTTTAGTTATGTGCCTCTCTTTCCATTTTTTGTATTTATCATTTTGTCTTTTAGTTTGTTAGTGAGTTCTTTGTGCAGCCATGCTGGTTTCTTCTTGGATTTCTTGTTTTTCTTTCTCACTGGTATTGTGCTGGTCTGGTCTTTTGTGATCACATTTTTCAGGGTTTCCCACGCTTCCTGGGTTGTTTTCCCCTTAGTTTGTTAAAGTTGGCTCTTTTGAAGTTTGGGACCTTGGTTGGATTGTTTTCTATTGCTGGTGTTTGCATTATTTTAAATTCAGGTATAACGTGGTCACTTTTGCCCAGGGCTCCAGTAATTTCAATTCCCTCTATCACTTCTTCTCTGTTTGTGATGATTAAGTCCAGTATAGCTTTACGCAGGGCTTTTTTTCTCGGAGAAAAGGTGGCGGAACTCAAACCTGGCCACGCCCTCATCAAACCCTAGGACCGCCCCTTTAGAGAACAGGAATGCAAGTAAAATTTGGGAGGGGCTATTTCCGGTGTGGGAGGGGCTATTTCCGGTGCGGCCGGCCCGGAAAAAGGTGCCGGAACGCCGTTCCGCCGCGTTCCGGCTGAAAAAAAGCCCTGGCTTTACGTCTAGTTCCCTCCTCCACCTTTTGAGTGACAAAGTTGTTGGCTAGGTTGGTTAGGAATCTGTTTGATCTCCTGCTCACTGCAGAGTTTGTCTCCCAGTTGATATCTGGGTAGTTGAAATCTCCCATTACTACTGTGGTGTGCTTCCTGCATGCATTTGTTAGTTAGTTGGCAAAGTGTTCATCTATTTCCTCTGGTTGGTTGGGTGGCCTGTAATAAACACTTATGGCAATGTCACTTTTGTTTTCTTTTATATTGACCCATATACTTTCTAGAGAGATTTTGTCTTGGGTCATATGCATTTCTGCAGATTTGTAGTGTTCTCTTACATATAGTGCAACTCCCCCTCCTCTTTTTATAGACCTGTTTCTTTTGAACAATTTGTATCCATCCATCTGTCCATTTCATTCATGGGTTTTGCCCCATCAGGTTTTTGTTATGGCCAACTATGTCATACCCTCCCTCATGTACTATTGCTTCTAGTTTGCCCTGTTTGTTCCCCAAGCTTTGAGCATTTGTGTATAAGCATTTAAGATTTTTATGCCTGTCCATGGGGGTGTTCCCTGTGTCTCCTGGCTGTTGTTTGAGTTCTTTTTTTCATCTCTGCTTACCTCATTGTTTGATTTGCTTTCTTGGGATTTGTGATTGGTTTTGGGTTCTAGAGTTTCTAGAGATTGGTTGCCCTCCCCCCTCAGTTTTAGTTTAAAGCCCTCCTGATGAGTTGGGTCAGTCTTTTTCCAGTACATTTTTGCCTGTTTTCATGAGGTGTAGCCCATCCCTTGCCAATAGTCCTTCCTGTAGAAAGTGCAGTCCATGATCCAGGAAACCAAAGTTTTCTTGGCGACACCAACCCTTTAGCCAATGGTTTATTTTTAAGATTCTTTTTTCCCTCAATGGGTGTTGGGAGAACTGAAGAGAACACTACTTGTGCTCCTAGCCTCTTGACTTCATTGCCTAGATGTCTGTAATCCCTCACTAAGGTTGTTTGTTGTGTCGTTCGTCCCAATGTGGAGGATGAGGAAGGGGTATACTGTGTTGTCTAATATTGTAAGAGGTGGTAGAATAGGAGGGTTTCTCCTAAAATCCACTGTCATTTCTACAGTTTTGAGGCTGTTCAATTCATGTAAGGTCCTGCCCCAGCTAGCATTCCCAAAAAAGCAGAACTCCTGAAACTGGTATGGTTTCAAAAGGAACTGTTATTGAGAGATAGTGATAGCAGGATAGCAAGGCAAGATCTGAATAATTCCCGCACAAAACATTACATTAAAACTCTCCTTTCAAACCCCTCCCCATTGCCCAATGGTCCAGTATGATTTCAGCCAATCCACAGGTGTGAAGTTGTTATAGAAACCGGAATGATAAAACCACAGTTCTCAGGCAATACCCGAAAATGAAATGAATAGATAGTTTGAGGGTCTGACATGCTGCCCCCTTAAAAGGAGAGGTCCACCTGGAGAAATAGAAAACAAAACAAATGGGGAGAAAAAGAAATGACAAGTTAATCAGGTTTGTCTGGATAATGTGCATGAAAGCATTTGAGCAATCTTGGGGCTCTCACATGTTTTTTATGGACCCATTCATTTTGGGATGCTTGGAGGTCCTTCCAAGCCACCAGATACTGGGTGGCTCCATGGTGTTTATGTGAGTCTAGGATTTCTTTGATTTCAAAATGTTGCTCACCCTCTACAATAATGAGTTGTGGTGTTGGGGCTGTCATTGGCCGTAAAGGCGAGGTTATCTCAGGTTTTAATAAACTGCAATGGAATATGGGGTGGATGTGCCTTAATGCTTTGGGAAGTTCCAATTCTATCATAACTGATTTTATGATGTGTTTGATGGGGAAGGGATCCACAAATTTTGGTCCTAGCTTTTTGGAGGGACATAGTGACTGCAAGAACCTAGTAGACAGGTATACCGTGTCCCCAATGTGGAAAGGTTTAGGTTCCATTCTCTTTTTATCTGGTTGAGCCTTATAGGCTATCTGGCCTCATGTAGAGCTTTTCTGGCAACCAGCCAGGTGTTTTGCAGTTGATTCATCCATTCCTTAAGGGAAGGGATGCTGGGTTCGTTGGTTGGCAGTTCAGGCATTGGGTTAATTACTTGTCTTGTGGCCACTTGGAAAGGGGTGTATTCCATGCTAGAGTGTACAGCATTGTTATATGCCACTTCAGCAAATGGTAAGGTCAGTCCAATTGTCTTGTTGGTAGTTGATGAAACATCTGAAGTATTCCAACTTTTATTATTATTATTATTATTATTATTATTATTATTATTACTACTACTACTACTACTACTATTATTATTATTATTATTATTATTACTACTACTACAACTACTATTATTATTATTATTATTATTATTATTACTGTTCCAGAACCATGATTATTCATTCTGTCCCCCCATTCATTTGAGGATGATGACTAGAACTGAAGCCCTGTTCTGTGCCCAAGAGGTCCAAAAATGCCTTCCAGAACATTGAGGTGAATTGGACCCCTTTATCTGAAATTATATGGTGAGGGGCTCCATGCAATCAATAAATATATTGGAGGAACAGCTTTGCTAGAGTCTTGGCAGTTGGGATCTTCTGGCACCGGATAATGTGGACCTGCTTTGAAAACAGGTCAGCCATTACCCAAATGACAGTGTTTCCCATGTTTTCTGGCAGTTCTATGATGAAATCCATAGAGATCTCTCTCCAGGCTGCAAAAGGCCAGGAATTTTTCCTTGTCTTTGTTTTGCTGCTGCACAAGTGGGGCAGCTGGCCACATAGCTTTCAATGTCCTTTTTTAACAATGGCCACCAGAATTGCCTCCTCAATAAATGTAAGGTTTTTACAAATCCAAAGTGTCCCACAAGTTTTGAATCGTGGGAGACATGCATTGTTTTCACTCTTTGGTTGGCAAGGACATACAGCTTCCCCCCTACCCATGCTAGTCCATCCTGCATTGAGCAGAGGTTTTTATGGCTTAGGAACCACTCTCCCTTCTCTAGAGCTTGCTTGAATGCTGTCGTAGCAACGTTGTTTAGCAGCAGGGTATCTTTTGCCTGTGCCCTTGTAATTACTGGGGCAGCTAATTGTCATGCAGAGAGTAGGGGTTTGACTATCTTTGCTTTTATGCTGTTATATTGTAGCATCCTTGATAAAGCATCAGCTAAAAAGTTTTTCCCTCAAGATAAGTAGTGGAGAGTAAAATTGAACTGGTGAAAATGTTGGGCCCACTGTGCTTGTTTGGGAGACAATTTTCTGGTGGTTTTGAGAGCCTCTAAGTTTTTATGATCAGTCCATACTTGGAAAGGGATCTTGCTCCCTTCCAGGAAGTGCCTCCAGGTGAGGAGAGCCCACTGCACAGCATAAGCTTCCTTCTAGACTGCCCAGCGTTGTTCGGTCTCTGATAGCTTTTTCGAAGTGTAAGTGCAGGGTTGTAATTGGCACTTTTCATTCTCTTGGAACAGTACCACACCTACTGCTACATGATTGGCATCAGCCTGAATTATGAATGGTTTCTCTGGGTTTGGGTGTCTTAGCACTGGCTTCATCAAGAAAAGTTTCTTTAGCTTTTCGAATACAGCTTGGCATTCCATAGTCCATTTCAGTGGCTGTCTGGGCTTTGGCTTATCCACTCTCTTAGTCTTTAATAGATTTGTAATAGGGAGCACAATCTGTGCGAAGGAGGGGATGAATTGCTGATAGAAATTCGCAAAGCCCAGGAAACTTTGTAATTGCTTTCTGGTGCAGGAGGCTGCCCATTCCAAGACAGCCCGTACTTTTTCCAGATCCACCCCCTTGTGTGAGATCTTGTAGCCTAAGTAGTCGACTTTTTCCTTGTGGAACTTGCACTTGGACAATTCTTCATATAGTTTAGCTGCATGGAGTTGTTCAGGACCACCCTGACTAGTTTCACATGCTCAGCTTTCATTTCCATGTAAATTAATATATTGTCCAGGTATACCAAAACTCCCTTATACAGGTGCTCATGGAACACTTTGTTGATCAGTTGCATGGATATGGTGGGAGCCTCTTGTAGTCCAAATGGGAGCACCTTAAATTGGAAGCAACCGAGAGGGCAGTTGAAAGTGGTTTTCCACTCATCCCCTTCCCTAATTCTGACCCGGTAGTTTGCCTCTCTCAGATCTAACTTAGAAAATATTCTTCCCTTCAAGAGGTGGGCCAGCCTATCTTTCATGAGGGGCAAGGAGTATACATTTTCCACGCACAGCACATTTAAGCCCCTATAATCAACACAGAGATGAAGAGAGCCATCTTTCTTCTCTCAAAATAATATGGGTCAGAGTTCCCCCTCCTAATTTGGGGGTTGGGTAGAACTTCACGATCTCTATGCTCTTCAGGGATGTGTTCTTTGGGTGTTGAGCAGGTTTCATTGACTTCCCTCTAGACAGTCGGTTTCCCTTCTTGGCAGGGGTTTTCGTGCAGCACTCCAGAGCATGATAGCCTTCCTTGCCACATTTGAAGCAAGAGGTTGAACATGGTTGAGCTGTCATGGGTTTGGCTGCTTCTCCTTTCTGGCTGACTGGTATTGGTTGTGATTCTGGTCGATCTCCACTTCTTCGGCCAGTCATGCAGGCAGGCCGGGGCTCCACGGGCAATGCAGGCATTATATAGATCGTTGTTGAGCCCATCTTTAAAGCAGCTCACCAAGATGTCCTCTGGCCAGTTCAGGTGACATGCCAGGTCTCAGAACTCCTCCACATACTCAGCTACAGGGCGGTTAAAGTTTTGGAGCTCCGGGGTGTCGGAGTTGTACAGGGTTACCATCCACTGGGCTGCAGTGCCTTCTAGGGCCAGGGTGACAACCCTGACTTTAGCTTTCTCGCTGAGAAGGGGTCTCCCATAAACTTGCATATATGTGAGAACATGAGCGAGGAAGAATCCCAACTGTTGGAGATCCCCATTGAATTTCACCCCAAGGGGGACCAATTTTGGTTCAGGTTGCGGGGCTCATTCTCTGGTTGCTTGTAGGATGTTCACCCCTATGGGGGCAGCTTGATGTAGGGTGACTGAGGTGATTGCCACCATCTCAGTAGAGCCAGTTGCCCCTGCTGCAGTTTTAGTGGCTATAGACCTGGTCTTACCTCTGCGCCACCCAGATTTCACTTTCAGATCCTGAAAAGCTTCCACCATGAAGTGCATTACCTGTTTCAGGATCTGGTCAGTTGGGTCCTGCTCTCCGTTGGTCTCTTCATCATTGTAGAGCAGTTCCATTTCGTGCCTCCAGCCCTGCTTTTGGCTGCCCCGGGTTAAAGTTACCCTTTGGGTCCTTCCATCCCAGTCTTCCCTTTTTCCCATGCCAATCAACCACCTCCAGAGGGGCTCTCTTCAGGTTGAGTCTTGGTGGTGGACTCTTCCCAGCATTCAGTCTCATCCTGCTTGCTGCCATGGAGTGACATAGTGTGCATGGTCCCCACAGTAGGGTGGATGCCTCTCTGGGTTGACCACTTTGCAGATCTTGCCTAATGTAAGGTCCTGCCTCAGCTAGCATTCCCAAGAAAGCAGAACTCCTGAAACTGGCATCGTTTCAAAAGGAACTTTTATTGAGAGATAGTGATAGCAGGATAGCAAGGCAAGATCTGAGTAATTCCCACTCAAAACGTTACATTAAAATTCTCCTTTCAAACCCCTCCCCAGTGCCCAATATCCAGTATGATTTTGGCCAATCCACAGGTGAGAAGTTGTTATGGAAACCGGAGTGATAAAACCACAGTTTTCAGGTGTTCTGTGTTCCTCCCGGTCTCTTCCCACAGGAGCAGAGATAAGGTAGATGGCCCCAGGCACATTCTTTCTCCCTTTCACACCCAGATGGATGCATCAAAGGTGAAAAGAACAAAGTAAAGGAAATACATCCCAAAACCCACAGCCTCCCCCTCCCTAAAGAACAAAACCTCCCCCTTCCCAACAGGATGGCAGTACCCAAAAATAAAATGAGATGAATAGATAGTTTGAGGATCTGACAATTCAAGTTTGTTCTGGCTGCACCACAAGGCATGTTATTCAACCTCCCATCTATATGCAGATTTGTCATTGTCTTCAATGAGACCAATCACTGTTGTATCATCTGCAAACTTCAGTACTTTAACAGAGGGATCTTTAAGATGCAGTCATTGGTATATAAAGAGAAGAAAAGTGGAGAGATCACACAACCCTGCCCCCCCTGTGTAATTGTACAGGTATCTGATGTGATTTTGCCTAACTTCACCTGCTGCTTCCTGTCTGTTAGAAAGCTTATGATCCACTTATAAGGCACGGCTAACTGAATTAGTTTAGTTAGAATAATATCTGAAATGATGGTATTGAATGCCAAGCTGAAGCTTACAAAAAGGATCTTGCATCAGTCCTTGGAGATTCAAGATGTTGTAGGATGTAGTGCAGTGCCATATTAACAGTACCATCTGCTAATCTATTTGTTTGGTAGATAAATTGTAAGGGGTCTAATCCGTGATGGTTTTCAGGTGGGCCAGCACTAGCCTTTCAAAGGTTTTCATAACTATGGATGTCAGAGCAACTGGTCTGTAGTCATTCAGTTCCTTGATGGAGGGTTTCTTTGGCACTGAGATGATAGTAGAGCATTTGAAGCAAGAAGGAACATAGCACATCTCTAGTGATTTATTAAAGCTGTGGGTGAAGATGAGGGGCAGTTGGTCAGCACAAGCTTTCAAGCAAAAAGGAATTATCTTGTCTGGGCCTGGTGCTTTTCCAGGCGTTTGTCTGTAAAATAGACTTTGCACATCATTTTCTGTGATCACCAGAGGTGGGGGCCCCAAAGGGATGGTATCAGTTGTAGGAGGCTTGGCTGTTGTTGGTGTATCTGAGATGGAGATGGTGGTAATAGGTAACAGTGGTTTCCTCTCAAACCTACAGTAAAACATGATCAGGTCATCTGCCAGTTGTCGATTCCTTTCAGCATGGAAAGGAGGTTTGCTGTAATCATTGAATTTTTAAGAGTTTTCCACATATTTGCTGGTTCATTTGTTGAGAGCTGATTCTGTAGCTTTTCAGAGTAGCTTCTTTTTGCTGCTCTGATCTCCCTTGTTAATACATTTCTGGCCTGATTGTACAGCATTCTATCTCCTTTCTGTAGGCTTCCCTTTTGGTATGACGTAGCTGCTTGAGTTTAGCTGTGAACCAAGACTTGTTGTTAATGTATATTCACAGGTTTCTGGACACATAGGCCTTGACAAAAACTGACATATGATGTTACAGTATCTGTGAATTCATCCAAGTCTGCAGAGGTATCTTCAAAAACATTTAAATCTGTGCAGTCAAGGCAAGCCTATAACTTTAACTGCCTCCTCAGTCCAAGACTTCACTGATTTAATTGTTGGTTTTATGATTTTAAGTCTTTGTCTACAAGGTAAATCATATAATGATCAGTGTGCCCCATAGCTGCTTGTGGTAAAGACAGATAATCATCTTTTAATGTTATGTAGCAGTAGTCTAAAGTATTCTTGCCTCTAGTAAGACAGTTGACATACTGAAAGTATTTTGGTAGCTCTTGGCTTAAGTTAGCACTGTTGAAATCTCTTAACACAATGAGGAGTGAATCAAGATATTTTTCTTCAGCCCACATAATCTGGTCAGCTACAGTTTGTAATGCATTGTTTATGCAAGCTTGTGGAGGAACATACACTGCAAATAGAAGGAATGAAGAAAACTCGTGGATAATAAAATAGTTTGCAATTGATAATTAATGTCTCTAAGTCCACATCACAGAATTTCTTTAGTGTAGTTACATTTTTGTACCATCGGTTGTTAATATAAAAACAGGGACACTCTCCCTTCTTTTTACCAGATGTTTCTGCAATTCTGTCTGCTCTCTGTATTCAAAACCCTGGGATATGCAAGCTGCTCTCATCAATTGACTCATTTAACCATGTTTCAGTGAAGCAAAGGGCTACTGAGTTGTAAAAATTAGAGTTGCATCTGTTTAAAGGAAGTATTTCATCCATCTTATTAGTGAGTGAACATAAATTAATCAGAAAGAGTGAAGGAAGAGGAGTTTTTATTCCACTTTTCCTTAGTCTATTCATAATATCTGCTCGCTTACCTCTTCTCCGTCTTCGTCATCTCCTCCTTTTGTTTTTGTTTTTCCATTGTTCAGAGAGGGCTGCCACTTCCTGAATGAGAATCTCCTTTGCATTTGTAAAGATGGGAGGGGGGCGAGGGTGTAGTCACAGAAAGCTGCCCATTAAAAAAATGTTGCTTGATGCTTATCAGTTGGTCTCTTGAGTATGAAATCCAAAGTGAATGACAGAGAATAATAAAAAAACAACAAAACTATCAGAGAGCATTTCACTGAGACTGCTGTCGGCAGCGCCATCTTGTCTGCAAGATGTCTGCAAGATGGATCCTGATTTCTGCAAGAAACTGTCAGGTCTGCCATCTTCAGCTGGCACCTCGCTGGCATCCTGCCATCAAACTCTAGGTGGAGGGGGAGCATGGGGTGAACAAATGGGCAATAAATATGTATGGGGATATGGACAACTCCAAACATCTCAGTGCTTCTTTAAACACCTATATAGCACTTCATTGGCTGAAGATGATGAGAAGAGGGCTGGGATGCGGGGAACAATTTTTAACTTCTTCATGCGGGAAAACTTAGTTCTAGCCTGTCTTTGCTGCAACTAGTATCCTTTAGTAAAAGAACCTATCACTTCAACCAAATGGAATTGATGGTCTTTCTTTCCTAGGGGACCTACCCGGGGCAGGTTTATCAATCAGAAGAGGAGAGTTTGGTTTTTGGGGAAATTTTACTTATCCTCCAGCTTAAACAGTGTTACTTTAATCTCTTGTTAATTTTCCAAGAAGAAAATTATGGAGTGTTTGCCAATGCTCTTTCTTAACCATGCCCATATTAACTAGGTATAGCTTTAGGCAATCAAGATCAAGGGTACATGCCCTTGCAGGTGTTCTGGTTCAGAAGTGCTTCAGCTGCTAAACCTGTCTTCAGTGGGGGAAGGCAGAAAGCAATGAAACTCCTTTGTGCAGAGTATCCTTTTCTCAATCCTGTATCATTTGCAGCTGCATGCTCTAGCTCCAAGATTATTCTCCAGCATTCCCTTTTTCCTCTTGAGCACAACTATTTGGGCAACTTTGCTTTGGCCATTCCTTAGTTTTTCTAATGATGGAAGTGACAAGGTAGCTGAATCTTTTCGCTCAGAACAAAGAAAGGTGCATGTGCAGGACAAAAAAGAACAGCAGCATTCTGAGCACTAACTTGAATGGACATTTTTTGTTTCCTCTTTCTATTTTGTTATGTAGCAGAATATAGATCAGGAGCAACTTATTCATTAACAATAGACATAGTGACCAGGAATCATAAAAAACTTTTTTTCAGTCATAAAGAATAAAAGTTGAGTAGAAATCCTAAGTCTCATAAAAAGGAAAGACAAGTAGTCCAATAGAGTCATTCGGCATATTTTTCTGTCAATAACACTAGCATCTAAATCCAGCATGAAAGACCTTCTGAATTATACATTATCATTTTCATTCTAACTTTCTATAATTCAAAACTAACACCAAGCATAATCAGAATTTTTCAGAGAAATAAAATAAACCCTCAGTTCTACCCCTCCCCCATCAAGCAAACCACAATGACAAAAGGAAATATAAGTGTATCTGTTTCCCAATTACACCAACCCCTTACTGATTAGTACTATAGTTCAATAGATACCATCAATATCAGAAGGATAATGGCCAAACATTGCAAGGTAAGGCTCATAAATGACTGATCGGAATATCCATTCCCAACGCTGTTCATTTTTTCGTAGGATCCCTTGTCTGGCTACACCAAAAGCCACCATCCACACCGCAAAGAGGAACAAGAAGAAAAAGACATCTATCAACTGCAAAAAGAAATATTTAAAATATAAACAGAAATATTATGAGGTCTTTGCTAAAAGTCTCAAAATTGTCAAAAGTAGACAAGTACACTATTCTTTACAAAGTCAATATTTATACTCTGGAATCAATATGGAAATGGGCTTAATACAGGTAGTCATCAACTTATGACCACAATTGGAACTGGAATTTCGGTCACTAAGTGATGTGGTTGTTGAATGGGCTATGCCCAATTTTATGATCTTTTTGCTGCAGTTGTTAAGCAAATCATACATCCGTTAAGCAAATCTGGCTTCCCCCATTTACTTTACTTGTTGGAAGCTCCCTGAAGGTTGCAAATGGCAATCAAATGATCCCGAGAGGCTGCAAACATCAGAAAAAAAGGGCAATTGCCAGTGCCCAATTTTGATCATGTGACCATGGGGATACTGTGATGGTAAGTGCAAGAACCAGTCACAAATCATTTTTTTCAATATTGTCATAACTTTGAACAAGGTTCAAAGTTGAGGACTACCTATAAGCTACATAACAAGAATGTGTTTTAAAATAATTTGAATTTTCTAATCAACACAAGTTGTTGGCACTTAGAGAACAGTTGTGGAACACTTTTGATAAGACAATATGATATTTCAGATTTATGCAATTTATTAGCAGCCAGGCCTTCTCCCAAGAATACATGAATACCACAGACTAGGTATTCTCAGCAATAACTAAAATTGGTCAGTTTAGTAAGATCCATTCTTCTAGAAGATGAAGAACAGTTGTTATGAGCAGGCAATGATTCAAAATGATCTGAAACTTGGGATTTTATTCAGAATGCATAAACACTGAAACCAGAGCACATCAGGAAAATTCACTATAGCTTTCTTTTAGACAAGATGGGATAGATGGTTCTAATTTCCTTTGTCCTTGATTCAAAATCCTTCAAGAACTCTGTTTTTCATACATACAGTAGTAGCCAAAATTGTGGAAACCTTTGGGGAAAGTGTACAGTAGAAATGCCACCTTTGGTTAAGTTTCCACCATTTTTTCTTCTAATTTCTTTATAACTGTAGCCTTGTTCACTTAATAATACTATTTTACATTACTTTCTGGGCAACCAGTCAACTCTTTGCACCATTACTTTAATTTTATTACATTTTTACAAGCTCACTAAATGAAAGAACACAAAAAAACCCAACCAACTTGATAGCGATCACATAACACACTGACAAATGTCCTCCTCTCAGCTTCAATACAGGACATCAATAACTGAATCCTACTGTGATCTGATTGGCTCATTGCCAAAACAAGATGATAGCTGATTGGCTCTCTAAATACTCATGCTCATTGGCTACAATCAGATGAAGGAAAGCTACTTGATATCAACCTAAGCAAGTTGTGCTTCCTTTTTCTGGTTATTTGGCTATAACTTTTCATAGTTATACAGTACAGATAATTGAACAAACTTCGTTGCATTACATTCTTGATTAAATTATCTTTCCATTGATATATAATTTTATGGTACTACTCCCCAAAAGGTGGTGTTATTAGCCATCAAACCTCAAAAGTACGCTTTCCCCAAAAGATTTCCACAATTTTGGCCACTGCTGTATAAATAAAAATATAGTTTCAAATAAGTGGATATAATTGCCTTATTTTCTTCTGTGTTGATAAGACCTAAACTTGAATATTGCATCTCCTTCTGATACAATGTTTAAAGAAAAATTCAGAAAACTTGAAGCATGATCTGGAGAGCACAACCTAAAATGGAAACGTTTAATTTTGAGAAAGACAACTAAAGGAGGGAATATCAAGCACTGTTCAAAAAGGATGCTCTGACTGCAGAATGTTGGATCATTAATTAAATATTAATGAAGATTTTCTAACAGTAAGAAAATGGAATGAAGCATTTAGATAGATAGTGATGTGAACACACTGGATGTGTTTGAAACGGGAGACTGGGGTGTTTTAATTTGCATTTATGCACTGGTGAGAGCTTAAATTACAACTTCCAACTCTATTATTTGCTGCATATTAATATCAACGCTGAAAATATTTTTTCAAATGTTTATTATTGCATGCTACATAGACAGAGCACGCTATAATAGAGAAAAGAGATGGAGAGCTCTGCTTTCAAATCAAATGATATTATTATTATACAGTGCATTCAGAAAGTATTCAGACCTTCACTTTTGTCAAATTTTGTTATGCTGCAGCCTGATTCTACAGTTATTGAAATTCATTTTTTTTATTAATCTACACTCAGTACCCCATAATGACAAAGTGAAAACAGACCTTTAGAAATGTCTATGAATTTATTAAAAAGAAAAAACTGAAATATCATATTGGCATAAGTATTCAGACCCCTCACTTAGTACTTTGTTGAAGCACCTTTGGCAGCAATTACAGCCTTGAATCATTTTGGGTATAACGCAACAAGCTTGGCACACCTGGATTGGGAAATTTTCTGCCAATATTCCTTGCACTCTAGGATGTTCACAGAGTTGTCCCTAAGTCACTCCTGTGTTGTCTTGGCTGTGTGCTTAGGATAGTTGTCATGTTGGAAAGTGAACCTTTGGCCCAGTCCAAGGTCCTGACCACTGTGGAACAGGTTTTCATTGAGGATATCCTTGTACTTTGCTCCATTCAGCTTTCCCTCAATCTTGACCAGTCTTCCTGCCCCTGCTACTGAAAAACACCCCCACAGTATGATGCTGCCACTACCATGTTTCACTGTTGAGATGATATTGGGCAGGTGATGAGTGGTGCCTCGTTTCCTCCAGATATAAGGTTTAGAATTGTGGTCAAACAGTTCAATCTTGGTTTCATCAGACCAGAGAATCTTGTTCCCCATAGTCTGAGAATCCTTCAGGTGCTTTTTTGCAAACTCCAAGCAGGCTTTCTTGTGTTTTCCACTGAGGAGAGGCTTCTGTCTAGCCCAGGGGTCTGACATGGATTTATAGTGAGGACATTGGGATATCATTCAGACAAGAGAAGTGTAACTGGATAGTGGTCAAGAGAAGGAAAGTAGTTAAGACTGATGGAATGGAACTACTAGAGGGTCGCACAGCAGACATATAAACCAATTACAATTATTTTGGTGTCCTACAGTCACATGGGAACCACGATGAGGAGGCAAGGAAGATAGCAACAACGAAGTACCACCAAAAAAATCAGACAGTTCCTAAAGAGCTAGCTTAATGGGAAGAACATATATTGTCAACATATATTGTCTCCTAGTCATTAGATACCTTGACAATTTAACAAGCTGGGCAAAGAAGGATATGGAAGCTGCTAATATAAAGACCCAAAAGCACCTCACAATGTACACAATGCACCTCACAATAGACTTGGGGTTTCCACCCCAAGTCTAACAGCCAGAGATTGTACACTAGCAGGAAAGAGGGTGGTTGGGGTCTGGTAAGTGTCAAAGCCATTGTCGTTGATGATACCCAGAGCATCCAAGAGTACATCACTAAGATGGCACCCAAAGATGAGCTACTAAGAGAATGCCTAAGGCAGTAGCAGATATTGGAGGAAGATCAAGTAGAAGGAGTGCGATGGCAAGGGAAGACCCTGCTTGGGATTTACCATCGACAGATAACTGAGCTGGCAGACATTGGAAAAGACTGGTGTAAAGACAGGACTGAGGCACTGATCATAGTAGTACAAGAACAGGGACTAAGGTACCATATCTATAGAAGCAGAGGCCTCAGAGACAATCCAATACATAGTGGCAGTGTAAGATGAAGGCAGGAATCAGATGAATAGAATAGAATAGAATAGAATCTGGAAGGGACCCTGGAGGTCTTCTAGTCCAGCCCCCTGCTCAAGCAGGAGAACCTATACAATGTCAGACAAGTGACTGTCTAATCTCTTCTTAAAAACCTCCAGTGATGGAGTGCCCATGATTTCTGAAGGCAAGCTGTTCCACTGGTTAATTGTCCTTACTGTTAGGAAGTTTCTTCTTAATTCCAGGTTGCTTCTCTTTGGTCAGTTTCCAACTATTGTTTCTTGTCCTGCTCTCTGGTGCCTTGGAGAATAGTTTGATGCCCTCTTCTTTGTGGCAGCCCCTCAAATACTGGAATACTGCTGTTTCTTAATAATAATAAGAATAAACACTTGAAAGATTTTTAGCAGATTTTATACACTCTGACCAAAATGGTTTCTTACCCAAAAGATACATAAGAAACAATGTCAGGATTATTCTAGATATTTTGGAGTATTATGAGGTGCACAATGAAAAGCAAATGAGTTTAATTTTTCTTGATGCACAAAAAGCTTTCGATAACGTGAAATGGGATTTTATGTTTGAGCAA